>NC_133475.1:2017284-2059422 GCF_025370935.1 Choristoneura fumiferana | reverse complement strand
GATCAATATTTCACGAGATATGGCGGGAAGAAGATGGGCAATAAAATATAGGCACATTTCTTTAAGTGTGGCGATGGATGGATGTTCACGCAGAAACTACTAAACGGATTTGCATGAAATTTGCCATACGGGTAATATATACCCTAGATTCAAAGTCAAAGTCAAAGTCAAAATATCTTTATTCAAGGTAAAAAATATTTTTAGGATATAACAAGCACTTATGAATGTCAAAAAAAAATCTACCACCGGTTCAGAAAAACCTCTGCTGAGAAGAATCCGGCAAGAAACTCAACGAGGTATATATATTTTTTTTAAACAGATTTACAATATTATTAAATGATATGTATACATCACAAGTATTTAACACAACTTTATTTTTAACACAGTAGGTTCGCTATTTGAAGGGATCGCTAATGCGGATCGGAATTATTTCCAAATATCCCTGTCCATGATATAATCATTAACTTTATAATACGCCTTTGATATTAATGTCTTCTTGATAATAGACCTGAATTTTGTATCCGTTTCATTTATAATATTTTTTGGAATTTTATTATAAAAACGTATGCAATTTCCCAGAAAAGACTTTTTGGTTTTAGCCAGGCTGTAAGATGGAACTTTAAGCTTCCCTGTGTTTCTAGTAGCCTTTGGCCGATTAACATATAGACTACTTTTTTCTTTGCCCGCGCTTAGCTCCCACAGAATTAGTACGTAGTTTTGAATTTTGTGATCCTTTTGATCCCACAGGAAACATAAATTATTTTAGAATAAACAGTAGTCGTAAATACAAATAACAAGTACTACGGTCAGGTCATGTAAACCTAGCGTTATTTTGTTGCTATTCTAGTCTTAAGTCTTAGAGCTAACCGTTATCATAATCACATTTAAAACGCATTAAAAAGTAATTGCGAATTAAAAAACCTCTCATAGTAATATGCACTAAGTTTAATATATGTATACCGTGAGAAATACTCCCTACAGACTGGTTTGTACTGAGCATTTAAACCAACTTACCCATTCACTTTACCACAGCGCTACTGTCTTCACATTCTCGCGAATTCGTACTACGAATAATAAGTTTCAAATTTACCTACCGGAAAGTATAAGTTTGTCGGTGTGCAAACATTAAAATTCCTCAAGATTTCATTATTTTTATTCAGTTTGTATAACGGTGTGCATTAATAAAATATGCAGTTAAGAATATTAACGTGTTAATTCTACATTTCTAGACTGGTATGAAGATAATTAAATGCATAGACGCCAGAGGAAAAAGCTGTAATGATCGGTATCAATTTATAAAGCCTTAGCACACGACATGGTGTAGAATTGAAATCTAAATCAAAATTTTAGTAAAGTGAGATTTTATTTAAATAAACCCATGTATTTTTTTAAGTTATATTTCTTAACAAACAATTACCATCATCAATATCGTCATGATAATAAAATTAGTAACGGTTTTTGGATTTGATTTTGCATGAATCTCAACCATATTTATCTATAGCTTTTAAATGTTCTTAATTGAACTAAATAATTCTTGATCTGTAATAACAAAAAAAACACATATAAAATATGTTAGTAGCAACTACTTGGAGCTTATGTTATTTTTTATTGCTATGGAGAAATAACTAAAATCGGGCAATATTTCAGGCTACATAATTACTACTTTTTTTCATAATTGTCTTCATCCCAGCCTATATACGTCCCACTGCTGGGCACAGGCCTCCTCTCAGAACAAGAGGGCTTGGGCCGTAGTTCCCACGCGGGCCCAGTGCGGATTGGAAACTTCACACGCACCATTGAATTGAATTGTCTTATAATTAATTTAAATTATTTGTCTACAAAGCTCACGAATTCTTTGAACCCATTTGAACCTAACGTGAAAATAATGAGTCACCATGAAACCTGTTCAAAGGAAAAGTCATTACGATTTTCCCTGCTAATGAATGCGATGTCACTATGACGTTTAATGTTAAAATGGTTCCATGGTGGGTCATAAATTAAAGTCCGCCGCAGAGGAGCGTGCCAAAATATCTGACGGTTATAACGACCTTAGAAATAGATTGGTTTTTTGAAATCTTTTTGTATTTTTTAATTCAATTCCAAATTTTTACTTTAACGGTCATCCCGTAAAACCTAAATTGAAAATACAAACTGAAATATAGATTCACAGAAAAACCAGAAAAATAAGACCAGCACTGGGAATCGAACCCAGGTCCTCGGCATTCCGTGCCGCGTGCTATACCGCTACACCACTGCTGGACTACGGTACAGAAACGCTTAAGTGGCTAAATAAGAAACAAACAAGCTGAGATATGGGTGCATAGGGGAAATTCGCGTCTGTACCGTTGTCCAGCAGTGGTGCAGCGGCATAGCACGCGGCACGGAATGCCGAGGACCTAGGTTCAATTCCCAGTGCTGGTCTTATTTTTCTGGTTTTTCTGTGCATCTATATTTCAGTTTGTAATTTCAACTTAGAAATAGAGTCGTATCAGATATTTATACGCTTTGTTGTGTCAGATATTAATCCTGTTGACTGTACCTATAATTATATTAAATATATTGACCTGGATAGCTCACGTCTTAAATCGAGTTTAACTCAACATGGTTTCGGGCTAATCCGTAGCTCTTCGTCTTCGGAGCAACGCGACGCAGCGCACGTGTTGCAGCAGCCGCTGAGTCGCGTTGCTCCGAAGACGAAGGGCTGCGGAGCCCGAAACATGTCGAGCTAAACTCGATTTAAGACGTGAGTTATCCGGGTCAATATATTTAATACGAGTGCGTCTCACGGTAATTTCATGTTCAAAATGTACCTATAATTAATTTTCATGCAAACTACGCATTACGAGGATACGGGTAATTTTTATGTCTATGTTAGCCAAATAACGTAAAAACTATGTTATATATTAAGAAGTTTATTTAGGATAATTTGTCATAAAAACATTGTGAAAAAAAAAAATCGAGATGGATGTTACTCATGCCAAATTGATTTGCAACCATTGACCTATCCTAATATAAAATATGCACATTTTAAATACATAATGTATCAAAGTAGTTACTAACTAATTTATTGTGTGATAAATTACTTGGAAAAAAAACCGTTCAAGTGTGAGTCGGACTCGCGCACCGAGGGTGCCGTACAATTTTTAGGACTACCTATGATCATCCAGTGTAAGCAGAGCTCCTCTCCTAAACAAAGTGTACGCAGTGTGAGGTAATTTTAGATGGTTAGGTACTGATATAGACATTTATTTATTTATTTTATTTATTTATTTGGCAAAAACACTTAATACATAATGTTAAAATTTTCCGTCAGACTCCAAACTAGGCTGAGCCTGTAACTTGGTGGTCTGCTAGAGTGAATACAGATTAACATACATGGTTGAATAGGTAAAAAATCAGACATTTAGAACAATTTCAATTTATTTGGGCAGCATAAGCTAAGCCAGTTACTTTTGTCGCGTTGCAAGGGACTGGCAAACGCATTGTGCTGAGATTCTGAATTAGTTTTGTGTTTGTTTGTTTGTTTATACTCTTTATTCTACAAAAAAAAAAAAAGTTACAAAAAAAGAGTTAAGTAAGGCGGGCTTATCCCTGAAGAGATCTCTGCCAGTCAACGTTTGAGTTGTTAATATTTGAATTGTTTATTTGATTTTTTTTTCATTCTGTGTGCCTATCCTGTATTGTTAATGTTGATAAGTAAATCAATCTTGAACATGAAACTACCGTGAAACTCATAACAAATGATATTGTACCGGATTGTATTAGCCCGAAACAAATCGAACCAAACTCGATTCAAGACTTGACGTGAGTGCTTGGGCCGTAATTTGGGAACTTCACACACACCATTGAATTGCTTCGCAGGTTTGTACTGGTTTCCTAACGATGTTTTTATCCGGTATAATATCATTCAATATAAATAAAAAAAAAAACAGGAAAGAGTTTGTCTGTGGCATCGTAGACCGATTTTAATGCAGTATTTTTTCACATGAGTTTCCTTGCTGTGATTCTTGGCTATTTTTAATTTTAACCAGTATAGCCATTTTTAAGATATTGAACTTCGAAATGACAATTTCAAGAGTTTCAACTTTTTCAAGTTCATAAGGTTATTTTTAACTAGCAGAACGCTTGTCCAAAAATATATAAAAAAAGACAAAAATGAACTGGACAGTTTTTTCTTTAAAAAAAATCAAATAGGTACCGTAATATTTATTGAACACCACATTACCAATATAGTAAGTAGGTACATAAAGAGAACTATTCTAAAGATAAGCAGGCGGCCTTATCGCTTATCACCGCTCATAACTTTCTATTAGTGAAAGAATGCCTTAAATCGGTTCAGTAATTTCAGAGATTATCACTTTTTTTTTCTTTTAAAACTGAGCTGTGGCCTATATTATATTTCACTTGATGGTAACCGCAGATGAGGCTAATATTTATCTCATTACAACAAAATAAGCAAACAAAGAGTATCTTATTATATATTAGTGTCGATATTCATTTTTGTTTGTCTAAGTTAGATTTTGCTAATAGCAATATACTTGTTAATATACATGTTTACATGTTAAATTGCACATAAACAACTTAATAAGTTTTGCTACAACATGACACACTGATCGGTTTATCCTGGATACAAATATATTTTTAACCAAAAAAAACATAGGTATTTTTTTGCAATTGAAGTCGTGGGCTATAATGCACCTTAAGTAGATTGGGATCCTTTCGACTGCCATAATTTAATAAGTCATAATGTCATAATTGTTGTTAGTCATATATCTTTGCCCCGCTGAAACGGTACATTTTTCAAAAAAAATTAAATTGTCATACTGTAGAACTCTATAGGTTAGGTTAGGTTTGTTTTATAACAATTCTGAAAAATAAATGGTTTCAGAGAAAAAGAGAGTTAAGACAAACATAACATTATGACTAACATTTTTCTACCAGTCTATAGACCCAAGTAGATTATTTTATTTATTTCATTTATTTGCATATCATCAAAATTACAATATTAATACAGTAATACGAAGGGCATTGCAAGATACAAATTCTTAACCTAAAGATATTAGCCTAAAAACAACATACAGTATTATATTTAATTTAATTGTTCTTATTTTCATGTCACTGCTATTGATTATAATTATATTAATATTTATTTAATTCATAACATTATTTTATACCACACATTACGATTATTTGAGGTTTTAGTAGATTATTGAGGGTTAACCTTAAGTATTGGGGGTTGTGATTGGAAGGGACAAATAGGAAATTACAGCCTTGATACACGTCTCAGATATCCTTCCAATACAGCCACCTATTATTTGTGTTTTAGTTTTAGTTAATAATTTCTACTAACATGTAAGTACCATTATAACTAACACCTAATATGGATCTCATGGTCTGAAATAAACGGGTTTTTTATTTATTTATTTAGCAATGGCACACCTAGATACTTTATAAAAAAAAATACTTCCTTGTGTTCCAAGGCTTTTAACACTTCTACTGCTCCTTGCTCACTGGTACAACTCAAATAATATTAGGTTTCTATTTTTATGATTGCAATAATTTGTATAATTTAAGTTAGTAGAGGGTTTTCTTTTTCAGCGTATTTTTGTGTCGTTTTGTTCCTTTACTTTTTTACAATCCGGAAGACGCTAAAGCATTATTTATCTTATCAACTACTTCATTAACTAAGTTCTGGTTTTTTGACAATTTTAGCGTGGACGAGTACCTATATAACAACACAGCTGTTACACCGAGTATTTTTCTTTCTGCGAGTACAAGACTCCAAATAAATATAATAAAAAAAAAAACAGAACAGAAACAAAAAATAAAACAGAAGGAAAAACGCGTACGATTCTCAGAAACAAATGTACCTTCACTTAAAACGCAAGTGATAAAATAACTCTTCCAATATCTAGGCAGGTCAACAATGCAGACAAAACCTAGATTCCGCGTCAGTTGAACTTTTTTAAAACAAACTCCGACCAATCGCAGGCCGCGGATCCACTTACCAACAAAACATAACACTAGTTCCAAATTCAAAACACGTAAAGACTAGACTTTAATAGACATGTACCGTTATAAGGCGAGTGCACACGTCCGCACGCACAAGCTGGCACGACGAACTGGGCCTAAGGTGTGCAATAGACTGAAGGTGCAGCGAAGAAACGGTTCGAATTCCGTATGTTTTTAATTTGTGATGCTTTGGCGGTCGAGTGGCGTTTTAGTGGCCAGTTATGTTCTATTGTTTGAAATTAATTCTACTGATATTATAAATGCGAAAGTTGGTGAGTTTTTGGATATTTATGCAATTGCATATGTGTGTGTGTGTGTGTGTGTGTGTGTGTGTGTGTGTGTGAGTGTGTGTGTGCTTGCGTGTTTGTTTAGTTGCAGCTGGAGCATTACCTATGTGCATCATTTTGTCTCGATATTCCCACGGGATCAACAGTTAAGTATGACTGGGACAGCATTTGTAAACAGGATCCAATGGGTAAGCGACCAAGCTTCGCTTGGACTAAAATTCAAAAACACTCGTTATTCCAGATACAAGACCAAGCTACTGAGATCGATAGATCGCCCCCAAAATCCTTAGACCTATTTCCTAGATTCACAAAATAAGTAAAGAATTGCTTATTTTAAGCTATTATATTAGATTAACACGGTATAAGTCAATCTCCATAAATCATTTTATTAGGTAGATGTTAATTCTAAACGCATTTTATACTAAATCAATTATCGATTCGCGACAAATGTCATTTAAAAGCAATAACCATGGCATTTTCATTAAGAGAATTACTCTATAAAGTTATATATGTCGGCGGCCGATCGTAAAATCCGCCAGACCACGAAATTCCTAGGCATATCGTGAAATGCCGCATTTCATGAATTGGCTAAGGACATCCGCCATATCGTTCATAACTCACCGTTTAGCGATTTGCCTAGTGACGTTTAGGCAGATCATGAAATTCCTAGGCATATCATGAAGCGCCGCCATTTCATGATTTGGCCAGTTTAGGCAGATCATGATATTCCTAGGCATATCATGAAACGCCGCCATATCGGTTCTGGCACTTCGCCGGCCGCTGCCGCGGCACGCTCGCTTCGCTCGCTCGGCTCGTGCGTCGTGATCACAATTAATACTAACCACTCCTCGCTTCGCTCGTCGTACCTAAATTTTTCTATATAAATAAATAACAACTAGTGAACACTTTATTTACCAACAAAATACTAACCTATAAAATACGGGCAGACGTCCATGGTTTTTTCACATTGTGCACAGAATCCGTTTGATTCACATAAAAAGAACGGAGCTGATGTTCAAAAGCTTCTTTTGCACTTCTATTTTGAATTCAACCACTATTTTCGGTTTAAAGATCATTTTATTGCGACGCCGACATTTTTCACGCGCTAAACAAACACGGCCGGTCAGCTGGGCACGGCCGCCATTGCATACGCAGCGCCACCAGTGGCCAAATAAGAAACTATTTTACGATGTGCCCGGTATACAGCTAGGAATATCGACGAATGCGTTGCTCTAATCGATCTGCCGTATTATTTCTCAGGCACATCGTGATATGCCTGGCCAACGTTTAGGAATATCATGAAATGGCGGACAAGACATGCATGACAGCATTTTAAACATTTATGACGTGACGTGGTTAAGTCAAAGTCAAAATATCGTTATTGTTGTTTGTTTTTATTACAAGCTTTTATTTAGTTTCACCTGTCTCGTTGTCTGTATGTCTGTCTGTAATCAAATCGCCATCCATCCCATCCCAGCCTATATACGTCCCACTGCTGGGCACAGGCCTCCTCTCAGAACAAGAGGGCTTGGGCCATAGTTCCCACGCGGGCCCAGTTCGGATTGGAAACTTCACACGCACCATTGAATTGCTTCGCAGGTTTGTGCAGGTTTCCTCACGATGTTTTCCTTCACCGCAAAGCTCGTGGTAAATTTCAAATGTAATTCCGCACATGAATTTCGAAAAACTCAAGAGGTGCGAGCCGGGGTTTGAACCCACGACCATCTTTTTTTTTTTTAATTTATTGGTGGAAACCTTCTGCTTGAGAGGCGATAGGTGAAACCAATAGGCCAATACGGTTCAATACTCAAATCTTGCAAGTTAAATTCGAGCAACTTCCAGTGGTTGAAGTGACTTGAAATTTGGTATACTTATGTAAATTGCGTGACAATACAATAATCTGATAGTGACATGACGTCCTGGCAATCCGGCCAGGAACGTCTCCACAGGACAGAAACTCTTAAACGGTTAATAGCATCGACTTGAATTTTGGTATGCAAATGTAGTTTGGGTGACAGTACAAGTACAGTCAACAAAAATTACAGTCAGAAAAAAATCTTGTATTAAAAATGTTTTTTTTACCAAAAACTTTTACCAAACTACATTTGCATACCAAATTTCAAGTCGATGCTATTAACCGTTGAAGAGTTCTGTCCTGTAGAGACGATCCTGGCCGGACTACCAGGATGTCACTACCAGATTATTGTATTGTAATTCAATTTACATAAGTATACCAAATTTCAAGTCAATCCAATTACTGGAAGGTGGTCGAATATAACTTGACAGACAGACAGACAGACAGACAGACAGACAGACAACGGGATAGGTGAAACTAAATAAAAGCTTGTAAAAATATGGCTCTGTCCATTGGAGGACAATTTTGCCGTGTCTAGTCTAGAAGGTTTTGCCGCTGTTGTACGGTAAAAAAATCTAGAAACCGAAATATGAGAGTTAAATGGTGGATGAACATAACAACGCGAATCATATCATGTCATTTAGGCTATAACAAAGAAAGAAAGAAAAGAAAGAAAATACATTTATTCACAACACAAGACACAACAATAGTATTAAGTACAAATAGACAACACGTAGGAAAGTATGTAACAAGCAGTTAGAATGTCAAAAAAAAAATGCCTAGGCTTATTCGTAGTGAAATTATTAGTTTTTACTGGCCTTTTCCAGCTTTAAAAACGACTCAAGATTTAAAATTTAGGACTAAAAGACTTCCGTTTTTGGACCACTAACCCCAGTGGGTAAACTTCTTAGATCTACTTGTTTTGTTTGGTGCAAAAACTCCTGCATTCTTCCGCCGACCCTGCCCAATTGACCCCAAATGTAGGGTAATATACGACCGGGAAAGTCCGACCAAAAATGAAAACAACCGAAACGAGTTTTACTTGCCAAACAGTTGGCAGACGTTGACCTTTTGGCCGAAATATTTGGCCGAATCGTGTTTTGGTAGAGCTTTTATAACAATTAATTATAAGACAACCAGATAGCCAAGTGGTTAGAGAACCTGACTATGAAGCTTGAGCTCCCGGGTTCGATTCCCGGTCGGGGCAGTTATTATTTGCCCTATATGTATGTATGTATGTATGTATATAAACTATTTATTGTACAAAATAAGTAACCAAACACAATTGACAAACATTAAGATATATACGAGTATGTACAAAGGCGAACTTATTCTTTTATTTTTCTATTTATTATTTGTATGAATAATACGAATGTTTGTTCTCGGGTCTTGGATACCTACTTAATATGTACTTATCTATATAAGTATGTTTATCCGCTTAGTTTAGGTCGATTGGTTCAATTGTCCCATGATTTTTATAATTTATAATTTATAGGTATGTCTAGGACAGTACAAAATCCTCTCCAGGCTAGTTTAACTCGCATTCGTCCGTTTTTAGGGTTCCGTAGCCAAAATGGAAAAAACGGACTATAGCTTCGCCGTGTCTGTCTGTACTTCCGTTCACGGCTTTGCTCTCAGGCTATCAGTGCTAAGAGCTGTAATTTTGCACGGATACATTGTAGCAACTATGCCGACAAAAAGGATTTTTTTTTTAGTTGGTATCCCAATAAACGTAGTGGTTTTTTCCCCCGATCGTTAGATAGGTCTTTCAAATCATTTATCAATCGGGTTTTTCAAAACGGTTTTTCGATTCAGTGATATGTTTGCGAAATATTCAACTTTAAAGTGCTAATTTTCATTGAAATCGAGCGTCTCTCCCCTTCCCGAAAAAAATCTAAAAAAAAAAAAAACATGACGGTAGTAACTACCTATACCTATATAACGGCTATGTTTGCTTGAGAATATACCTGAACTTGGAAGATTTCGTAGAAAAGTAATTATATCTTGATTTTTTCGTAGCGAAACTATCTTGGGCGGGTCCAATACGCTCTTGGCCGGTTTTTATATTTTGTATTTTTCCTTTAACAATATACGCTATATATTAACTGTAGAGGCTATTTACTAGACTACTATTTAATTGCACAATTTGCTATGTGCCACGTGTCTTGTGTCCCATTCATGGTGGCTGACGTAACGCTGCGGTTTGCGTGCGGTTGCGCAACGGTTTATGGTTTCACTTGTGGTCACTTGGACAATACTGTATTAACATTATTAACCTAATAGTAACATCGAAGATCAAATAAGTTGATCAGACAGAAGAGTAAAGTGAATGACGTGATAACAGAAATAGATTGCAAAAAGTAGAGATGCAAATGGGCAGGACACATTGTTAGAATGGATCACAGTCGCTGGGCGAGGAGAGACGGAGTTGAGACCCCTTGCTGACCTTCGCAGTAGAGGACGGCCACCAAACAGATGGACGGACGATATTCGGCAGCCGGCGTAAACTGGACTGGGTCACAAATTACTGTTTGCATATCTTTAAGTTTTCCTTTTCAAAGTTTAGGTTAGCTTGTAAAGATCCCTTTTAGGGATAAGTTTCCCCCTCCCTACCCTTCCTACTCTTTTCGCCTTTCTACTCTTTTTGTTTTGTTGTTTCCTTTTGTATTATTTTTGTGTTTTATGTACAGTTTATTTACATACATGCATACTGGATGCGAGTGGCAGTGGATAGGCAAGACTGGAAACGTAGAAAGGAGGCCTATGTCCAAAGACGGGCCCTATAAGGGCTGCTATAGATAGATAGAGAGATAATTAACACCTTAACATCCAGAAAACGTCTTGAAAAAAGGCCAGGTCAAGAGTACCCTAAACCGAAGAGCATGTATGAAGGGAATAATGTAAGTAAGTAAGGATCGTAGCAAGTGGAAAGAAGTGGTCTCTGACTACCCCTACGGGAAAGAGGCGTGACTATATGTATGTATACATCCCCAAAAGCTGATGCTTTATTGTCAAAAGCACTTGGATACACAATCGTTTTTATCGCTTCTTTCTATCACATGGTATAAGAAGAGGGAGAAAGAGATGCCAAGAATACGAAGCCGTGGTGGCCTAGTGGTATGACCTATGGCCTCTCAAGTAGGAGATCGTGGGTTCAAACCCCGGCTCGAACATTTGTGACCTCGAACGTCAGTGCGTTAGACAAGACGGTCTCTAGAGTACCTTTAGTAATTTGGTAAACAACTACCCGGTGCTCGATATAGTTATATAAAATGTCAAAGGATCCTTTGGTTGGCAAGCATCCGGGTCGCTTCGCTCGCGCTTAGCGCTCGATCGCGCAATACGTGTAGGTAATAATTATGAGGTTAGATTAGGCTATTTAATAAAAATGAGAGGCGAACAAACAAGTTTGCAAAGTTTTTTTTATTATTTGCATTAAACTTGTATTCAGCAACTGTGACATTAAAAAAATCCTAGCCTTTTAACAATAATTTGAACTTTATACTCATAGAATTGAGTTCAGTTTGATTTTCTATACACATTAGAACTTTGTTGCAGTAATATCGACAGGAATTTTGCATCTTTTCCTTTTTAAGTAAAGTTATGTCAATATCTATGAAAATGAATATAAAATGCAACACTGTTTTGAACCCTATTGTGTAAGGAATAACAATTTTATTTCAATATAATCACGTGATGAAGACAAAGCCAGTTCGTGGTTGTGCAAATAAAAAGTTCTTACCATGAGCTTCTTCACAGACTAGTGATGTCACAGAAGGTTTACATGTAAAATAAACGTCCAACCGAAACTAACATAATTTGCAAACGAATTTAAAACCGAAATGGAAATTTCGGTTTTCTAATTCTTTTTTTTTTATCCGACTGGATGGCAAACGAGCAAGTGGATCTCCTGATGGTAAGAGATCACCACCGCCCATAAACGTCTGCAACACCAGAGGTATTGCAGATGCGTAATTGATGGTTTCCTAGCTTCAAAGCGCAAGTAAGGAAGTACTTATCGAAACATTTTCCTTCATGTACCTACACTTTCTCCTGTCAGTAACAATCACACCAACAAAAGAATTGACCACTTCATCCATTCTGATTTTTTATTTAAATAGATTACACACGACTTCCTAGAAAGACGATTAGAATCTTCAAAAAGATTAGATTATCAATAACAAGTATTTACCATTTCAGTTCGCATTGACAAGACCCGTGAGATTTAAAAAGAACAAGGTACGGCTGCCCATATTTCTACATACCTACGATGGACACATAGTCTATGTGACATAGAAGACCTGAAGAAGCTGTCAGAGAAAGCCGTTGAATATTTTAAGAAATCTAGATCTAAGTTTTAAATTTTAATTTGTATTTCTTACACAGTTTTACGATATAATAAATCAAATATCAGTGCCAAAACCTATCACAAAACGCTAAGCGTTGTTCCCGCCGCAGTGGTCTCGCTCTAAAGCTACTCTGTGCCCCATGGGTCTGCGGGATCAGCAGATCATTGACAACTGGTCCTGGTGTCGTTGACCCCGGCAGGTGAATGACCGCTGGCGGGATGCACCATTATAGTACTACTAGTATAAAGTCTCTCCTTTAGAAGAATAATCCGTTTTTTTGCTAAAAATATCTTTTTGAAAACATATTGTTTGTGGCTGTACTTGTCATTAAAACTAGGTACATAATCTGTACCAAGTTTCAAGTCGACACCATAAACCGGAATTTCACCAACAGATTATCGTATCATCCATTAATTACGCATACCTACACACACATTACACATTTCATCCCAGCCTATATACGGCCCACCGCTGGGCACAGGCCTAATCTCAGAATGAGAGGGCTTGGGCCGTAGTTCCCATGCAGGCCCAGTGCGGATTGGGAACATTGAATTACTTCGCAGGTTTGTACAGGTTTCCTCACGACGTTTTCCTTCACCGCAAAGCTCGTGGTAAGTAAATTTCAAAACTAATTTTGCACATGAATTTCGAAAAACTCAGAGGTGCAAGCCGGGGTTTGAACCCACGATCCTCTGCTTAAAAGGCCACAGGTCAAACCACTGGGCCACCACGGCTTTTTTACACATTTATTAGGGTCAGGCGATTAGGGGATTAGGTTCTCGAGTGGAGACCGCGGATCGGCAAGCGCAGCGTAGGATGTCCACCAACAAGATGGACGGATGACCTGGTTAAAGTCACGGGCTCAAGGTGGATGCAAGCCGCTTCCAACCGAGGCAACTGGAGGTCTATGGGGGAGGCCTATGTCCAACAGTGGACGTCTTATGGCTGATATGATGATGATGATGATTAAAATAGGTAATTGCGATTTTCATAGCAATGCGTGTGCCAAGGGTTGTTCTAAAAATGGTCAAAATAAAAAATAAATACATAGTTGGTTCTGATCCATGACCGGTGCCGTCACCCTTAGAAGTTACACAAAGTTATTTCAAAGCATGTTCAACAACGCCATCTATCTGAGAACTTTCTAGAATAGTTTAGTTGACAACAAAAAGTTGTTCTTGTCAAAAATACATATAATGGCTTATACTATCTAAGCTCACACATACAGTCACGTCTAAAAATATGTATACAAAAACAAGGTTGCATAAATATGTAGTCATACATTGTATCAAAAATATTTATCTATTACTGACACCAAAAAATTGTATTCATTAAACTTTTTCAGTATTATGTAATCACAAAATGCTTCAGAAAGTTGCATACTTAAATAAATTCCATTTAAATGTATCCATCTCGTAGGCAATAATAAGTATACATGAATGGGTTCCATATACATATAACCACACCAATTTGGCAAATATTTGTATACGCCGTTTGATTCATAAATATGTAAACACGATTTGATATTTTGATTCGTTTTGAAGAATTACTGTTTTGTTAAGATTACATGTCTGTCTCTTTCGTAACCTGCATGCGGGCAGGGACATACATACTACGAATCCATACTCCATTAAAATAATATTATATACTGGTGACCCGTTCCGGCACAACACGGTTACGGTATACATAGACACCGTGAATCACACTATTTATTTGTGAAAACCGCATCAAAATCCGTTGCGTAGTTTGAAAGATCTAAGCGTACAGACAAAAAAAGCGACTTTGTTTTATACTATGGAGTGATGAATTGAAAGTAACTCTGTCTGTTCCGGTCAAGGGGCTGAACATAGGGTACTTAGTTTTTATCTCCAAAAGCAACCCTTAAGGGGAGAAAATGGGGATGAACTGACTGGAGTGAGCTGGATGAATTTGGTATGGATATATTTAATTTTTATACACCATCAAGATCACCAAATACTTGGAAACGTCCAGAGTGGTCATTAATATCGACTAAGCCAAAGCGATCAAGTTGTTCGGGTCATCCACTGAGGACAGATCCACTGAAGCATCTATAATTTGCAACAACAAACCACTAACAATTAACAATATAATTAAAATAAAAACAAAAAAATGCTTAGTGCACCTTTCTGAGAATGACCCTAAACTGAAATACTCAATATTTACAAGTCAATTCAATCTAAGGACTGTCAAGTGCGTCATAGAATAATCGTGAGATAGACGTATGCAGTGACAAGTCCGCACTGTTTTCGTGAATTGTCAAATCAGTTAAATATACAACTTACGATTCTATGCCAGTCAGACAAGGTTTGTTGTTGCAGTCTGGATACATATTTATGAATCAAACGGCGTATACAAATATTTGCCAAATTGGTGTGGTTATATGTATATGGAACCCATTCATGTATACTTATTTTTGCCTACGAGGTGGATACATTTAAATGGAATTTATTTAAGTATGCAACTTTCTGAAGCATTTTGTGATTACATAATACTGAAACAGTTTAATGAATACAATTTTTTGGTGTCAGTAATAGATACATATTTATGATGAAAATGTGTGGCTACATATTTTTCAAATTTTTTTGTGTATACATACTTTTAGACGTGACTGTACAATTAGTAAAACAAATCGTATTGTGAGAATCAATAATTGATAAGCGTGGGCGTTTCAAATTTTTGTTATGCGCGCCATCTCTTGTCGAATAGCGGAACTTCAAGTTCTTCAATACAGACACAGAGAGCGCTGGTACCAATCTTCACTCAAATTTGTGTTATTGTATGCTTCATAATGGCATAATTTCAATAAAAAACCATTTTCATTTTGCTATGAATGTTTTGTAATAGGGCAGAAGTACCGGTTTTGGCCACCTTAAGCCCGTTTTTGGCCAGTTGACATTTGAAGTCATATATAAAAAGTTATAGTATTAAAATTATATGTTTAGTGAGTTTTCAAAAGTTTATACTGTAACTAATAAAGTTTGTAATGATTTATTATTACTATAAATTTATTTCAAACGTATATTTAAACAATAAATGGCCATAAACGGTACAGTGGCAACAAACGGTACTTCTGCCCTAAGTGCTCATACAATAAGCCTAGAAAAACCTTATATTTAACACCAATAGTAATCATAGCAAAAAAAGGAAAGCATTGAATACATTACCCCTCACGACCCGTATCTACCCTTGGAACTCCTTTCACGTGTAAATTTACTCAAGTCGCAATATTATGGACCTCCACATTCTCATTTAACAAAATATACCACTTCATCATCATCATCATCAGCCAGAAGACGTCCACTGCTGAACAAAGATACTTGCATCCACCGGTTGCCCACAACTCTCACGATATCGTCAGTCCACCTGGCGGGAGGCCTGCTAACGCTTCGTCTTTCGGCCTGTGGTCGCCACTCGATTACTTTTCTTCCCCAACGGTTATCTGTTCTCCAACGATTATCCCACCACCACCATCCCAGCCTATATACGTCCCACTGCTGGGCACAGGCCTCCTCTCAGAACAAGAGGGCTTGGGCCATAGTTCCCACGCGGGCCCAGTGCGGATTGGGAACTTAACGATTATCCCACTTGACGATAATCTGTAATTTTTCGCTGTTTTTTTTCAAATGATTCATTTCTCCACTGTTTCACATTAACGATTTTTTTAACTGTAAGTAGGTACCTACTTCAGGATTGTTATAAAACTAATTTGACCTACATTCTACAGAATAGTCCTAAAATATATCCTGAATAGTTTACAGTTCCAGAAAAACGTGTTCATTCATATGAAACAGTTGGAAAATGAATTATGTGGTAAAATATTTTCAGCGAAAAGCCAAGACCCCTAAATTGTAATAAAATAGAATTTTCTCGAGTATTTTTAAGTGGTGTCCGCGGACTGGCAAGCGCAGCGTATGACGTCCACCAACGGTTAAAGCGGCGGGTTCACGGTAGATCAACGCCGCTGCCAACCGAAGCAACTGGAGGTCTATGGGGTAGGCCTATGTCCAACAGTGGACGTCCTACGGCTGAGATGATCATGATAATGAGAATAATAGTATCTAGAAGAAATTGTTTTATTAAAATTGACTTTCTGAACTTGCTCTTTGCTTAAACGCTCGGGCAAGAGTGTGGTGGGCACGGCATCAGATAGAGCTATTTACCTTTCGACCCTTTATATTATTCTCGAAGGACAAAGGCATGATGGAAAAAGTTTTCGATTACGAAATCCAGCGCCGAAATGTTTGTTTTATGCTAAGCTTGTTTGTGCGACAAAAGATCCAAGAAAGTCTTCAGCCTCCGAAATTATTTCTCATTTCCGTTAAAATAGACCTATTACTCATACTCATACTCATACTCATACTCTTTTATTGGTAATATCATTATTACATGTCATTTTGTTAAATTAATCTAATATATTCTAAGAACTAATTAATTAAATAATTTCAGTAAATAATAGCCGTTGGCTGAAATTTAAGGAACTCATCAAAATTGTAGAATGTGTGCTCGACAAGCCAGTTTTCAGTCTTTTTTAAAAATGTCTAACGACGGAGCCGAAGTAATTGACTCGGGCAACTTATTGTACACCGTCGGGCCTACAACATGAGTCACTTTGCCGGACTTAGCGAGCCGTCGTTTGACTGGACGGAGCCTTTGAGGGTTACGCAGCGAGTGGGTTGCCATATCAGCGCGCCTACCATACTTGCACAGATTACTATATACATATACACCAGTTTGGAATATTACAAGCGAGGGCAGTGTGAGTATTCCTAACTCCTTAAAATACATTCTTGCTGACGTCTCCTGACTCACCCCAACGACTGCCCGTACAGCTCTCTTTTGCAACCTGAATACACGCTGGTAATCAGCCGCACGCCCCCACAACTCGGCGCCATACTGAAGGAGTGAATGTATTGTGGCGAAGTAGCACGTCCGCACCGCGTACCGTGGAACAACTCGAGCCAGGCGGCGCAATGCAAAGCAAGCACTCCCCAACGCACAACACAGCTTATCTATGTGAGATCCCCAACTAAGTTTTCTGTCAATCTGGAAACCTAGGAAATTCGTAAATCGCACCTGCTCCACAACTACGCCTTCAGCTTGAACCTGAAGTGGTCTGGGAGTCCTACTTCCCAAATAAAAATGAATAAAGTGTGTTTTAGTCAGATTAAGGGCCAGACCATTTTAATCTAAACCACGAGATAGCTGGTTTGCGGCATCATTCAGCCGATTTTCCAGACAGTCAACATTTGGAGCCGCAACAATCCCAGCAACGTCGTCGGCATACATCAAATATTGGCCGCCGAAACAGATTCAGGCAAGTCATTTAACAAAATAGAAAAAAGAATATTTGACACCGAGGATCCCTGGGGCACGCCCATTGCCGTGGTCAGTGGGTGCGACCTGATTCGTCCCCGTCGCCCACAACAATCTGCGATCTACCACGTAGAACGTCCGTTAAAAGATTATGCGCATTTCCTCTTATCCCGTAATGCTCCATCTTTGTCGCAAGAATTTGATGGTCAGCCACGTCGAAGGCCTTGGAAAGATCACAACAGAGAACTGCAACTTGCTGTCTGTCTTCCAAAGCATTAGTGATTCTACTCACAATCTCACGAGCCAAGTCGGTCGTCGAGCGGCCACATCTGTACGCATATTGGCTATCTGACAGCGCATTTATTGATGTGAGGTACTCTGTAAGTCGCGAGCTCAGACCATATTCAAAGACCTTCGCCGTGGCCGGTACTATAGACACCGGCCTATAACCATCAATGTTCTCTCTCTTTCCTTTTCCCTTAAATATTAATTATACTTTGGGGACCTTAAAAAATCCAAATAACCCAGTAATTTAAAGAAAGAAAGAAAGAAGACATTTATTCACTAACACAGAAGACACACATATACAGCAAAATTTACACAAATAAATAATAAATTACAGAAAAACACATGAAAATAGTAAATACGTACAAAATTCTGTGTGTCCCCGCTAAAGCGAAACGGTCGCTGACTCAGCATTATGCTGAAGCAATACTAAATGCTGAATTTGACATTACTATGACCTCTCCAACAGTGAATTGTGGGCACTAACGTTCAAACCTAAGTCATTACTCGCAATTATAATTAAGTTAAGTTTATTTTTGTAACAGCCCAGCCGTGGTGGCCTAGTGGTTTGATCAAGCAGAGGACCTTGGGTTCAAATCTTTTAAAATAATAAAATTTGAAATTTACCACGAGCTGTATGGTGAATTAAAAAGTAGTGAGAAAACCTGCACACGAAGCAGTGGTAAATATGTGTAAAGTTCCCAATCCACACTGAGACGCGTGTAACCTACAACCCAAGCCCTCTTTTTTTGAGAGGAAGCCTGTGCTCACCAGTGAGACGTATATAGGTTACGTATACGTATAGTTATGATAATGAATTTATATTTTTATTTTTAATTAGGTAGTTCTTATATTTAGTTAGGCAAACACTTTCCTAATGAAGTCGGTTGGAAACAAATAATTTATTTAAGTAGTTCTCGCTCCGATTAAACAACTTAATAATGATTTTTATGGCATTCCTGCTCTAGTTTTTGATTAACTTCGTGCAAAATTGGTTCCACCACGGTAACTTATACTGACGATAATTTTTTAATTTCTAGAGTTTCGTACCTGAAAGATGACAAACGATACCCCCTTTGCTTTGCTGTCCGTCTGTCTGTCACACATCTCGAGAACCATAATGGATAGGCAGGTAAAATTTATACCATGACTGTGTATTTTTATATCCGTTACAACAACAATAATCTAACCAAAAAAAAAACATTTTTAAGACAACCTTTTTTGCTGACTGTACTTTTTGTTGACTGTACTTGCATTGTCACCCAAACTATATTTGCATACAAAATTACAAGTCGATGCTATATTAACCGTTAAGGAAAAACTATATTTTTTTGCAAAAGTTCAAATACAGTGGAAGGGTACACTTTTTTTTTGAAAACGCCCAATTACCGAATGCGCATGTGAATGTTACCACAGTAGTAGTCTGTAGTAGTGTGTATCCTGCAATAAACCGGATCCGCAAAAAACGGGACGTTGCCACGGGAAAGGGCTCTATATCAATACGTAAATCTAACGGCTACGCACCATATTACCGAAATTCAAAAGACCAAACTCTACAAGACCTGTGAACAGAAGGGCGGATTTTTAAACGCCAAATGTTTATTTGGCCGAAAGTTTAAATTCCGAAAGTATGTTAAACCGAAAGCGTTTTTCCGATATTTTAATTTTTGATATGTAAAGCGTCGATATTTTAGCCTTAGTCTCACGGCCATAAATATATTAACCAACAATTTTACAGCTGTCAGCTGTTTAAAAAATATCTCATTCCGAGAGAAGACCTGAAGGAGACCTAGCATCAGGAATCAATGATGGATATAGATTTTCTGTCTATTGGCGCATAACAGAACATACTAAACATGTGTTTATCCTCCTGGGGTTCAAAGTGATAATACTAGTACATATTGTTAGCAATAGCTTTTGAAAAATAAATAAAGTGTCATTTTCTCTGTATTATTCAAATTTACAAAAAAATAAATTCAACTTTATCTATGAGACATTAAAATTTTAAATTTAGATGTCATATTTTGTTGTATGGTGGGCCGCAGGAGGTTAAATAGCTATTTTGTTTAGCTATACATTTAGTTGGTATAATTATCGTCAGATTCACATGGGATAGTGTTATAAAAAAAACAACAATAGGTAATGAGAGGAAGCTGCGCACGCGACGCGATAGCTCACGGCACTTAGTGGCTCAATTTGAGCAATTATCGCTCTGCGAATGTTAACTTGATGTTGTCGCTATCCGCCGGTAGATGGCGTTAAACTACATATTATTGTCATGGGCTCAATCAAAATACGCCTTTGCGGGTTATAAACGTGTAAAATTTATTAATAGAAAGAAAGAAAGAAAGAAAGGTTTATTTTGGCTCCATAAGTACCAGTACCACCTAAAACTAAGACTAGAACTAGCACTAAAACTATGCTAATAGCTAGCAAAGAGTGGCCAACATCGCTTGAAGAACCGATAATTGTTGGCTGAGAAAGGTTATCGAGCGGAGACCACGAGCTGGAGGACTGACGACAATGCGAGAGTGCAACTAGTAAAGTAGCAAGTGGCGAGATTTTGAACATGAAACTACCGTGAGACTCACTCATATTAAATATAATGACCCGGATAACTCACGTCTTAAATCGAGTTTAGCTCGACATGTTTCGGGCTAATCCGTAGCCCTTCGTCTTCGGAGCAACGCGACTCAGCGGCTGCTGCAACACGCCGCCGCTCTGCTCGCGCGACTACCCGACGAAACTGACACCGGCACACAACTACCCGCGTTTTCATCATCATTACAACTGTCAAATGTAGGGTAGCACACAACACTAACAACATCGCTCTGTAAAGGTACGTTCACACACACCGATGACGCAGCACGAGTATTTAACACCGTTTTCCAACTCGGAGGTACCGTCCAACCACTATCCCGGTTGAAATTCGGCCGACGACGAGATGCCGGTCATTGTGACGCCTTTGTTCAACAGAATGATGTTTACGAGTTAAGTAGTGTCGTGTGTGGTTATAGAATAGAACTGACCCGTCTCTTCCCAAGGGTATCGTGAAATGTGACTAAGGGACTTAATGGGAGTATAGCTTTCTCTTTTATCAACTATAAACTCTGAACTCCAATTTTGCAGTGTAGAAAGCAAGGGAAACCAACCACCCTATTTTTCCAAGTCGACCATGACCATTCTGTCAAGAGTATATGGACGTGAAGGAAGTTAAAATTATATGAAGACCACGGTGTAATTTTTGGGAATTCGCATAGGAGTTAAGTGAAAACCCAATTAAATTAAACCCGTGTTTAACTAAAATACACTTCTGTTATTCATCATCATCATATCCGCCATAGGACGTCCACCGTTGGACATGGGCCTCCCCCATAGACCTCCAGTTGCCTCGGTTGGAAGCGGCTTGCATCTGTGGCGTCTGAAGCGCCACTCACTCCCGGGCAGAAAGCCTGGATGCCGAATCATTACGTGTGTCTATGGTGGCCACAGTGACCCGGTCTTCTAGCGAAGATCGGGCCACTGATTGGTTGAGCCAGCCGCAGGTACATTCCGTTCACTCTAAACGGAACGAATGGGTTCAGTATATAACGCTTTGCAGAGCTGAATTCCCCCTCTTTTCCCTTCTATTTCTCCACACGTAAGGCTAAATTAGCCTCAAAGAAGCTCTTCTTCTTTAAGGCTAAATTAGCCTCAAAGAAGCTCGGCGTGCTCAACAGATCGAGACAGTATTTCACTTCGGCCCACCGCCTCCAGCTTTATAAGGCGCAGGTTCGCCCACATATGGACTACTGCTCTCATTTGTGGGCAGGGGCTCCCCAGTACCAGCTTCTCCCTCTGGACCGCATACAACGGAGAGCGACTCGAATAGTCGGCTGCCAACGAGTTTCCGATCAACTTGACTCTTTGGCGCTGCGTAGAGATGTAACTTCACTGTGCATCCTCTATC
The DNA here is from genome assembly GCF_025370935.1 of Choristoneura fumiferana. Classification (NCBI taxonomy): domain Eukaryota; kingdom Metazoa; phylum Arthropoda; class Insecta; order Lepidoptera; family Tortricidae; genus Choristoneura; species Choristoneura fumiferana. The sequence continues at coordinate 2,037,351 of NC_133475.1, read as the reverse complement.
GCATGTACAACGGGGAGTGCTCCGAGGAGTTATTCAGGTTGATCCCTGCCGCATCCTTTCGCCACCGACCCACGCGACAACACTTCCATCCTCACCATTTAGATGGTTGGCGGTCCTCTACTGTGCGTTTTTCCAGAAATTTCCTGCCTCGCACAGCAAAACTCTGGAATGAGCTATCGCCTGCGGTATTCTCGGACCGCTATGACCTTCAAGTTTTCAAGAAAAGAGCGTACTCCTACCTTAAAGGCCGGCAACGCACTTGTGACTCTTCTGGTGTTGCAGGTGTCCATGGGCGACGGTAATCGCTTACCATCAGGCGATCCGCCTGCTCGTTTACCCCCTATACCATAAAAAAAACGTAAGTGTAAACCAGACCAATATCTGTGCTGTGATAATTCCATGTAATTATACCGCGTATTGTGCATACCTGTATTATATCAATAAACACTTAAAACACCAAACATCCACCGTGACCCCGCGACTGCTTCTGTATGTTTATTACTTCGCAAAAATTTTGCAGAGGCGGGGATACGATTCCGTGCGGAGCTTCAGCAGTTACGGAAGCGGAAGTAATAATCCGTTTAACCCCTAATCTATACAGCGTACTACGGCATAAGCCACTGTTCATCTCTACTAGCTTCACGCTATTCTTCGACAGTGGGACAACAGCTTTACGCGCATTCATTCTAACAACACGAACATGTCAACAATAAAAAAACTTTATCGATATAGCCTTCACGCTCTCCTGGTGCCAGAAATGAAACTAATGGTTTTCTTTGTTGGAGCGAAGCACATTTTCACTTTGAAATTACGTTGAGTAAGCGCACGTGTTGCTATTACGACAACATAATTTTACATGCAACACTGTAAATTGACAAATACTTTGTCTTTGCTGCTGTTTTGCTGCCTTCTGACTGCTGGGACTGTACTACGAAATGTTAAAATTCGAAATGAACTAAAACAATTTCCTTGCTCACCCGCGACCTTAAGATAGCTAAGTTTATGCAAAATATGCGTGTTCATGCAGTTCCTCCACCTCCACACTGTAAGAACACACACAAATCACACAAACCCATCTATCACCACCACCACCACACTACACTGACGCGTTTCGAACTCAACCAGAGCTCATCTTCAGAGTGACACAACCAAACGACAAAGACAAAGATTTCCAGAGTGACAAAGAGTTCGAAACGCGTCAGTGTAGTGTGGTGGTGGTGATAGATCGGTTTGTGTGATTTGTGTGTGTTCTTACAGTGTGGAGGTGGAGGAACTGCATGAACACGCATATTTTGCATAAGCTTAGCTATCTTAAGGTCGCGGGTGAGCAAGGAAATGGTTTTAGTTCATTGATATGGACCTCCGCAAAGTAACGCCTGATTCAATAAATTATTTAAAATTCGAACTTTGTATCTTGCTGTCCCGCTGACGCATGTTTAATACGAGAGTGAGAGGGACGGGACCACACGAACTTCGATTTTCGAATTTCGTAGAAGCCCCCTGTTGCCCGTGCCGTGCCCGGTTTTAGAGTAGGACAGACTCATCTTCCCGTGGGTGTCGTAAAAGGCGACTGAGAACTAATGTGCGAATGGGCAGTAGCGCTCTCTATTGCCAACTAGGAACTCGAAGATTCGCTCGAGCAGAGCCGCGGTTAAGAGCTAGCAAGGTATATCCGATCCGCTATTGTATCCTAAAAATCACTATAAATTAAGTGTTACAGCTCAATTCGTCTTGATCAATAGACTAGACTAGATTACACTAGACAATGCCCTCGTTGATCACTATCACGTGTCTTTGATCATCGCCATATACTAGTAGGTATACAAAGAAGAATTAATGAACAGAGTGGACACGTCATATTTTGTATATAATAGTTAGAGCCCGAAATTTTGTGTGCGTCTATTGAAAGATAGTAGAGAGAGAGCACCACTTTTTATCGATATTATCAGACTATTATCTAAAATAGTTAATTTATCTAAATAAAATAACACTTGCAAGCAAATACCTACTTATCTCTTTTCTCAAGTTATAAAATAAAAAGGTATTCGTAATTATAATGATTTCAATAAAGCAATTTTCATCATTGAACGTTGAAAAAAGTATCATCGGAAATTTTGAGGTTTTATTTAATAAAAACATATAAATAAATAAAAAACTATCGATTTGTCTATAACATCGATAAAAAGCAGTGCTCTCTCTTTACAATCTGTCAATAGCCACACGCAAAATTCCAGTCCCTAACAATAGTAGTTGAATAGGTTTCCATGTACGAGTTTTTGTCTTATATTTAAAGCACTGTATTGTAGGTTTTACTAAAAAAAAAACTGATTTTTAAAATCACTCTTTGTCGGTCATTAACTGCTTCCCTCATCCGCTCGAAGGTTGAATGGTAGAAATCTCTTAAAAGGTTAAGTTCATCTTTGTACATCTAGGTATGTCTTCTTAATAAATTATATTTTTTACGACTAAAATGCCGTAGTTTTATGTAGAAGTTTAAAAAAGAACTATCACGAAAAATGTTACCTAGGTTTTTATTTATTTATTACTTTCTCATATGTATTACATACGATTATTTACTATCTAAATCCACTCGCCGAACTGATAAGACAGTTTGTTGGCGAGAACGCGCTCATTACCATTTTAGTATCACGTTACAAGAGACAAATTACCTACTAATGTCTTGCCGTTGCCTCCCCAGAATTTACAAAACAAATATCTGCAATTGTAAAGTTTGGGGAGGAGCACTGCTTATCCTATAGGTAGTACACGTCTACCTACTTAAGAAGCATAGTTTTTCTAGTTTTAACGACACTGTTGTAACTTGATAATTTATGAATAAAAAAGTTTTTGGTAAAAATTTCATTTTTAATAAAAGATTTTTTGCTGACTGTACTTTTTGTTGATTGTGCTTGTATTGTCACCCAAACTAGATTTGCATACCAAATTTCAAATCGATGCCATTAACCGTTGAAGAGTTCCGTCCTGCGGAGACGATCCTGGCCGGACTACCAGGATGTAACTACCAGATTATTGTATTGTCACGCAATTTACATAAGTATACCAAATTTCAAGTCGATCCGACTACTGGAAGTTGGTGGAATTAAACTTGCAAGATTTGACTATAGACAGACAGACAGACAGACAACGGGACAGGTGAAACTACATAAAAGCTTGTAAAAATGTAATACCCCATAACCACTCTGTTGATTAATGTCTCTATGACCGTCTATCACAGACATGATGTCAAATTCGGTCGTTGACCCGGCGCTAGCACCGTCAGGGCAGGATATAGATGATTCTGGATAACGGGTCCAATGGTAGGGCCCAAAACAAGGAGTGTTGCCCTAGCGAACAGAATTATTGCCGCATACAAATACTTATGAAACAATCATGGATCAAGTAAGTACTCTACCATTTTTAGGGTTAATATTACTTAAGCTCTATTAAAACATATTTGAAAAAAAAAACTAATTTAAACTAGGCTGCGAGGCAGTGCAAGGGGCGCCACCGTCGTGAAAGCGCCTATGAAAAAGATCTTCCAAAAAGTACGAATCCAGTCGGCCCGTTCCTGCAGAGCTACTACGAAATTCGAAAATCGAAGTTCGTGTCGTACCGTCCCTCTCACTCTCGTATTAAACAATATGAGCATCAGCGGGGCGGTACGATACGAACTTCGATTTTCGTAGTAGCTGCTGACTTGTAACCGTCAGTTGAACTGTTTAATTTTGTAATGGTTTGCCCACTTTGTTATCCGTGTGTCTTTTCGTCCATCCGTCTGTCTGTCAAGACCTTTTTCTCAGAACGCGTGGAGGTATTCAGCTGAAGTTATTATCAACTCAGGTCAGTTACTCATTGCAGCGGTGAAAAGATCAAACTTCTGAGACCAAGAGCATTTATATATAATTTATTTATAAAAAAATAGAATTTACAGCATTAGGTACAGTTCGTACCAAAGCGCTGTAAATTTAAAAACATGAAAAAAAAACAAATATTGTAACAATAATCACAAATAATAAAATTAATAAATAAATTGTCACCATGCTCAGTGTTAGGGCTCCGTAGCCGATGCTACAAAAAGGAAACTATAAGTAGGGAAAGGGGTACACTCACCTTTTACAAAAATCAAATCGGTTTCGGTTTCGTGCGACGTGAAAAAGTCAGCTATAGTAAAAGAGCGTATCTCGCCATAGCATTACGTCATTTAGTCGAGAAGCGCAGTTTTACGGCAAACTCAAAAACATACCGATCACGGTGAAACCAATTTTGGTTGGAATTATTTATTAAGTTGTATCTGTGATTTTTTTAATAAAAAAGTCAGATAGTAAAAGAGCGTATCTCGCCATAGCATTACGTCATTTAGTCGAGAAGCGCAGTTTTACGGCAAACTCAAAAACATACCGATCACGGTGAAACCAATTTTGGTTGGAATTATTTATTAAGTTTTGCCTGTGTGATTTTTTTAATAAAAAGCCGGTTTTTTTTAATAAAACTTATGACAGTACATATATATTTATACCGGCATTTACTAACTATACTTTTAATTTGGGTTATAACAAAAGTATAATACAATACAATACAATGACTCTATAATGTACTCAGAAATAGTAAGCGATACAGAAAACAGGTCCACAGAGAGAAAATGACAAGGTAAGCAACAGGCGGCTTTATCGCTTAAAAGCGATCTCTTTCAGGCAACCTTTACCTACCGCTAACCTAACCACTACCCTTTAAGTACAGCTGTATTAAATTTATTAGTACCTATTTTAATAATAGGTACTAATCTATTATTATTTTAATAATACAATCGGGTTTAAACAACGTAGCAAACAATGTACACAATACAGGATGTTTTTGTTTCTTTTCACATTTTTTTAATGATAGTTTCGCAAAATCATTAAATGAAAATTACGTCCGGAACAGAAGCTCCGCCCCTGCAAATTTGATGGATGCATTATTGAAAAGTTAAAACAACTCTTAACAATCTACAATATTTCTTTTGATTCATAAGGCATTTCATCGAGAGCACAGAATAAGTAATTCGAGAGTAACTCTACCCGTGACTATGGACACTTTTATGTAACCAAAACGTCGAAGTGTAGGGTTTTGTGCAATTTAAAAAGAGTCATTATGTCCTATAGCCGTATTTTAACTGTTAGTATTTAAATAATTTATTGAATCAGGCGTTACTTTGCGGAGGTCCATATCAATGAACTAAAATAATTTCCTTGCTCACCCGCGACCTTAAGCAAGCAAATTAAAGCAAGAAAATTATGATTATTAATTAGGTGAGCAAGGAAATTATTTTAGTTCATTGTTAGTATTTAATCGTAGTAAAATAGCAGGGGTCTATTTAAATTGTATGATTATGTACATAAATAATAAATAATTATACATATATTCGCTCAAACATCATAATCGTCCTTCAGGTCACTAGATTAGTCAAAGTCCAATTGTTTAACGTAAAAAGGTGACAAAGACTCTCAAAACCTTTTTATTACCTATTAGTGCATTTTTTTTACTAATTAAAAAGGTTATTTTTTTTAATAAATAACACGTGCTATATACAAAAATTAACAAAAATAAATAAAAATAGAATTAAAATTAACTTACTCTAATTCTAAAAATATCACCCAAGTCGCTGCTATAAGGGTGGCGGCGTTTCTTGTTGTAATAGCAATGCCAATACGTTGACCGAGGAAATAGCCAGTCATATGGTCACCAGTGGAAAGGGCGAGCTTCTTTTTTAAAAATTGAAAGTTTTTTTTTGCTTCGGGACCCCACGGACCAAGCGTTTCAACAGCAAAGGCCGCAAATATTTTAATAATATTTTTTTTTTTTTTAAAAGCCAGACCAAGGACAAAAGTCCAGATAAGTATGTCCGAATAAATCAAATTCAGTAAAGAAACTGTGTCAAGAAGCAACCAACAAGGAACTTAACGAGGTGTATTTTTTCAAAACAAAACCCGGTCATATAATTACCCTGCCAACAACCCTCTCTAACTCGTTTGATTTCGGTGGCTACTGCCACGGTAATGACATCATTACGGTGGCCCGCCCGGCCGCTCCCGTGCCATTATTACTGATTACCCATTACAACCCATTATTGGCTATTTGGGCTGTCACCTGATCGTTACGGTTCATCAAGGACGGTGATTAATGCGCATTTTTCGCAGGAAAACGACAAATGTTTAGATTTTTTCTTTTAAGAATTTGGCATTCTAACGGAGAAAAGTATTTACTATACTTTGACTGACTGACTTTGACTGTTGCAGCCAGTTTTAAAAGACCTATCCAACGATACCCCACACTATTAGGGTTGGATGAGAAAAAAAAATCACATCCACTTTACGTCTATGGGAGGTACCATAATTATTTTTTTATTGTATCATTTTTTCGGCATAGTTTACATATATATTCGTGCAAAATTACAGCTTTCTAGCATTGATAGTCCCAGAGCAAAGCCGCGGACGTACGGACAGACAGACAGACAGACATGGCGAAACTTTAAGGGTTCCGTTTTTGCCATTTCGGCTCCGGAACCCTAATAGTCAAAAAAATCAAAAAACAAAAAATCGTTAGCACCCACGTCTCAGATCCGTATGGCATCACTGGCAGCACACACTGGTCAGACTTTTGACTTCAAACACTGCGGTAATTTGGACAAAAAGACACTGCGAAGCTTCCCAGACGCTGCCCAGCCGAGTCGGATTCGACGAGTGATCTCTTTCTCGAGGTTGGACCTACCTAACTGGGCCTTTTGTCTCACGTATACATATAGTCGTCAACAACTTCGAGCGCAGAGCCTCCAACTAGGTATTATTAGTAGAACGAAGGTTACCGACATACTTAGAGTATACAGTGGTAGTAGAGTATACCACTGTAATGTATACTCTAAGCCGACATAGCTCGAAGAATTGCGACACTGAAGTGGCAGTGGGGGGGCACATTGCTCGCAGGACTGATGGCCGATGGGGTCAGAAGGTTCTCGAATGGGGTCCGCGGACCGGGAGAAGAGCTGTCGGTAGGCCTCCAACAAGATAGAGCGACGACCTGGTTAAGATCGCGGGATCGCGTTGGATGCGGAAAGCACAAGACCGGTCTGAGTGGAGAGCCTTGGGGAGGCCTATGTCCAGCAGTGGACGTCTTTCGTCTGACATGATGATGCTGATGATGAAGGCTTATTTGTACTCCGGTTTTTAGTAAACAAGTCATATATTTGAATATGTGTAGGTATTAGTTCGCCGTCACATAAAGTAGTTTGCCGACTTGCGTGCACTAATAGTGGTACCAACGCATAATATACATGTATATTGTAGTACTACCTTGTAATTCTGAATAATAAGTTATAATTGTACAACACTTACTGAGCATGTTTTTCCTTCCTTAAAACTATGTTTTAAAGAAACCGATAGACTAACAATGTACTCGTAATATTCATTGGCAAGTTACCTGGTCACAGGAACACGTGGAAAGCTACGTACGCACTATGCGGGGTAACTGTGCGGTTTAGCTCAGTTCTTTAGAGCTTGTGCACACTTAAGCGTTTTTTCCGGCGGTTTCTCGGCGTAGCGGGAACGCGGCTCGCACACGGCGTGCACGCGGCGAGCACGCTGCGGTACCTCCGCGATTATTTGCCGCCAGCGTGCCGCCGCGGTGACGCGGACCGTATATGACCGTACGTGGCTTAATCGCCGCGTCCACGCGACGGCGCCGCGGCGGCGTGCACGCCGCGTGCGCGCCGCGTTCCCGCTCTGCCGAGAAACCACCTGCAAAAACGCTAGTGTGCACAAGCTCTTAAAGTATTGCTTGAGAAAAGGACGGCGTCCTAAAACCGCACAGTTAGCCGTATAGTGCGTAGGAAGACCCTAAAAACCTCTAATACCTAATACGATGAAAACCGGACAATTGCGAGTCGAACACACTAGAAGACGGTTCCGTAGGTTAGAATAATATTAATACTAAAATTTATTAGAGAGAGAGAGAGAGAGAAAAAATATTTGCACATATTCGATACACATACAGAATAAAAGAATACCATCGAATAGTATAAAGTGGGCTACACTCAGCATAATGTTACGGCCAGTGGGTTGAAACTCCATACAAAAAATCTAATGTATGGAGCTAGTGACTTTTTTGTACCAACCTCTCCAAAATAACTTATTGGTTGCCATATTTATGAAATGATCTGTGTTTAGAAGATTTCACTTAAATTATAATATTTGCAATTCTTCACATTTTAAGCTGTGAAAAAAAAATAAGCGGAAAAAATATTACTAAGATAAATAATACAATATAAAAATAATTCTGACTGGATATCCTTTTTTATTTAAGTAAATGAAAAAAATGTAGTTCTATTTTTCAATTTTATATGGCAGCCCACAAACCTTCATCTGCTGCGTGGGAACGGACGCCTTCGCGAGATTTTGTGTTTACTGTTTCAATTTTCGTGTATTTTGGTGTTTTGTTTTGTTAATAGCGTTGAGTTTGAGATTATTTCTCCTCCGCATTAACTTTTCCTTCACTAAAGTGCATTTATTCGAGACAGGACTCTAGTTTTTACCGTTATTTTCACGGCTGTCCTTTACTAAGAAACCATTCAACATGAGGAGATGCGAAATTTGTGGTATTCAAGAAAAACATTGTGAAAACAAAATGTTCTTTGCTAGATTTCCTCTAAGTGAACATGTGTAAGTAAAGTTACTGATAAATCTGATAATAGGTGTTGAGGTTATATTTGGCTGGCCGACGTCAATTCGTATTATATAGTATCACGACAATTAAATTTTATTTCAGTTGTAAGCAGTGGGTGAAAGTAGTTGGCAACGAGATTTCACAAAATCGAAAACCCGGCTGAAGAAGAAAGCCATACCAAAATTGGGACTTCCCATGCCACCTCTTTCTGAAGAAATTCTTGAAGGGTTTCTCCTAAAGATGGCAAGAACAGCCAAGGTAAACACTTTATTTTATTTTCAATTTATCTCTATTGCAACTTGACTTACTGCATCTTATAATAATAAGAATAAAATAATAAAAGATATTGATTTAATAGTTTGTTTACAAATTCTACATAGGTACATAACAAATAATAAGTACAATCAAACTATCAAAAGGGAAAGCGACTCAGCTTATGCCTGCACCTTGCAGAACAAAGTCCCTTGGCTAACAGGCGCTGTTTTTCAGTCGCCCCCATAAACCATAACCCTAATAAATACCATCAATACACATGCACATATTTTTTTTACATACAATATATGTTATAAATTAATTTGCTTCGTCATCAATAATAATGCTAGGTATTTTGAGTGTATAGTATAGTTGCCGGTCAGAGACAGAAAAATTGGCTATACACACTAATTATATTTCACCTGTATAAGTTAGTGGAAGCTTCTGGCTAAATTAAACTTTGTTTCAGGTTCAGCTTTGGAGTTGCCCAGTGTGGAATATTTACATGCACAGCCTTCTACAAGTGGTGCGCAGTGTAAAACTGACAATACAACAGGTAAGCTATCACTGACAAAAATCTATACCTTATAGCGTAATTTAGAATTTTAGAGTTGATCTGATGATAAAGCTAGCGGGTGACCATAGGAACACTGTGATAAACAACACAACTGCATCGAGTTTGGACTCGTTTGTCGTCTTGACGAGTACTTTGGTAACCAGGGGCATATAGTACAGTCAGCAAAAAAAAAACTTATATTAGAAGAATTTTCAAAAAAACTTTTATTGAACTGTTTACGGAACCTTTCATGTACGAGTCCAACTCGCACTTGATCATTTTTTCTGTATTGTCTGTGTTTATGGTACACTTCATGTAATAACACTCCTCTTTTTGCGTTAGGGGTTAAAAATAGGTTGAGCTGCTTAGTAGTTAGAGGAGATAGAAATGGATCTGCATACATACAGGTCAAAATATAATCCTCCTTTTGGGCTTCACCAGAATCGGGTAAAAACTACAGAATTAATTTCATTACATTTGGCATGGCAAGTAGATTGTTTATCAGAGGTATACAAAATTATGTATTGTCAACTAACTCCAAGATCACCTTCATTTCATTTCATTCATTTGACAAGTAAAGACATATTTGACAATAAGGCAAGAAATTGTAAGAAAGTTGTCTAGGTAAACATAGGTCATTGACCTGCAATATGACAAAAATTGGATTGTGCGTACCAATTTTATTTTATCTTGCATTAGTTAGTGTAAGCTACTGGCTAAATTTAACTTTGTTTCAGGTTCAGCTTTGGAGTTGCCCAGTGTGGAATATTTACATGCACAGCCTTCCACAAGTGCTGTGCAGTGCAAAACGGACAATACAATACTACAATACAATACTTGTGTAACGTGAAACTGTGTTTACATATGTAAAGAAAAACAGATCCATGACATGAAAATAAATTATTATTAACAAAAACAACTTTTTTTTTCTTTAATTCGATCATTTAATTAATAAAAAGCGCACCACTACGTGCCGTTTTTTGACAATATATCGATAAAAAAGCACAACACTATGCTGTTACAATATCGATAATATCGACTGTTCCTAACAACACTACTTGTCAATGTGACTTTTTCGGCCCTGTTTAGTCTGTGCAGTTCGTTTCTTGATATTGGCACCAAAAAGACACTGAATTCATACTACAATCGTGGTATTGTTTTTGTATGAGAGTTCCGACTCTTAAAACGTAGTGATTATATACTCTTTGGTTACGGCAAGCCGCAACGCTGTTTTTTGTATGTTTTTTTTTTGTTTTTTCTGTTTTTATTATTATAATTATAAAATTTTGATGATTATGTATTTTTTTTTAATGACCTTATATTACCAGATATTTAAACTACATGTTACACGTTTTCCTGTAATTTAATACGAACAGAACTTTTTTTGATATCTTCGTTTTGCAAAATTGTAGGCCATGTAGTTTCCGAAATAGGTATGTCAAGGTGGGAGAATGGTAAATTTTCGCCTTTTTCGCTTTTTAAACAACTTTTATTAATCATGTGTATTGAAACTATAAAACAACTCACAACAAAACCTTTCATTTCATATCTTATTATTTTTAACCGACGAAAAAAAACGGAGGAGGTTCTCAAGTCGACGCGTATATTTTTTTTTATGTATGACCACGCATAACTTTTTACAGAGTAGTCCGATTTTGATAATTCTTTTTTTATTGGAAAGTGTATACTCCCAGGGTGGTTCTATTAAAATTTAGGAAAATATTCCTACTCTAAAAGTAGGAAAACAGGGGATGGTTGATTGTTCAGTCACTGATTGTAATGTATGACCAGGCATAACTTTTTACAGAGTAGACCGATTTTCATCATTCTTTTTTATGGGAAAGAGTATACCTTGAAGTTGGTATTATAAAAATTTGGAAAAAAATACCCCAAGGGTGGGAAAAAAGTACAAAATAAAAACTTTTTAACAAAAAATGAAACCGCTGAAAGAACAGAAAAGCAAAAAATAATAAACCTTTTTCTCCTATTTAACCTTAATCTAGGTACTAGTTTGAAGTCCGTGCCTCAGTACTTGCCAACAGGAGTGGCCCTATAGTCGTCTACCTGATGGGCTCCTATCACTCCTGATGTCTCGTGCTGAGGCACCGACTTCAATTAGTACCTAGATTAAGGTTAAATAGGAGAAAAAGGAGAAAAAGGTTATTAAAGGGTATTATTTTTTGCTTTTCTGTTTTTTCGGCGGTTTAATTTTTTTGTTAAAAAGTTTTTTATCGGTTCTAGTATGATACGATCTGTGGACATGACTTTAATATAGACTTTAACAACCATCAATTGGATCGATGTAGTAAATTCTCTACAAATAAAAATACGCAATGTCAATCAAAAACCATGAAAACATTTGCGCGCAGTATCATCCTAACGTCATAATCATAAAGTCGATATTAGCTTAATTCGCAGGATAAACTTCACTTGCTTTGTTTTCAAACAACATTCATGTGATTTGTTTGTTATCCTCAGTGTGTTAATTCGTTTGGTCACTGCCACTAGCTTTTGTACAATCAAGATTAAACCTTATATATTGCACACACAGTTGCATTTTAATTATCATGATAAAGACGCTTCATGGAATAGTGAGTAAGCAAATAGAATCACTTGCTGGAGACACGCGAGAATATAGGTACTTTTATCTCTTTTGTACAAATTGTAGGTGAAAGAGAGAGGGATAAGCTTAAGCGTTTTGTACAGAAACATAGAGACACGAGATTCTTAGAGTTGGGCCTAAAAACGATAACTTACGGTAACATTTTTAAAGCATATTATTATAACGTTCGCTCGGATAACGCCATCTATTTATTATATACGAAATTAGCGCGTCATTTTGAAAGCTGAGGTACTTCAACGTTCCCGAACAGCGCCCTCTAATCTTGTTTAAAGTTGAAATGACATCCCACGGTGCGGGCGCCGCATTACCAGGATCCAATATCTACAATGACTATGAACATCACAAATATCACACACAATACATTACCATTGACAGTACAGTGACAGTACAGAAGACATGCCAGACAGGCCTTATCGCTTCAGAGCGATCTCTTCCAGGCAACTTTTATGATAAAAAGAAGTAAAAATTAGATTTCAGAAGGTGGTTAAATTAAATATCCTATGTCTTAATTTAGATTTTTGGAGTTATAAGTGTGTAGTGTACCTATACAAAGTGATCGATTCTAACTAACATGATTAAGCAATTAAAGCTTTAATTAAAGCGTATTTTTAACAGTATTTTTTAACCCTCGACGCAAAAAGAGAGCTTCTATAAGTTTGACCGCTATGTGTGTCTGTCTGTGGCACCGTTAAACGGATGGACCGATTTGCATGCTGTTTTTTTTTTATTTGGAATCAGGTTTTCTAGCGATGGTTCTTAGACATGTTTCATCAAAATCGGTTAAGCCGTTTTTGAGATATTGATCTTTGAAGTGATCGACGTCATTGGCTATGCAGCATGTTAAGCTTATCCGCAACTTTATTTGCAAACACCTAGATGTTCATAGATACCTACATAATTGTACGAAATCCTCAGTGTGCGAGTCCCTTTAGTTATGTAGATTCCTAGATAAAAAAGCAATATTTTATTTATTTCATCAGTTAGATCCTAATATTCTACTTAATATTAGGTATAAATGTGAGTTTGTAAAGGTGATACAGGGATAAGATATATATGTATATTTTTTTATGTATCATCATCATCATCAGCCGGAAAACGTCCACTGCTGGACAAAGGCCTCCCCCTTAGAACGCCACAATGAACGACAACTCGCCACTTGCATCCACCGGTTTCCTGCCACTCTCACGCCCGTCTCTCTCATTTTTATGTATGACCACGCATAACTTTTTTGAAAATATAACTGAACTGAATTAGATATTTCAGGAAGCTAGTAGCCTATTCACAGTAAGCCGGTTTTTTAAAACTCCTAAGACAATTTAAACTTTTATATCATTTTAAATTGAAACCGACCTTTTAGCGCCAAATTACGAGTGCGCCATGGCCTTACTCTGCAAGGAGGCCGAGCTATGGCTTTATCAATTAAATTAATTGCTGTAATGGACACAGACGAATATCGACCGAAATAATTCAATGTGAACTTGAACAGTGCATATCATACGAGACTAGCCTTTGCCCGGGGGTTTGTTTGCGTAAGCCATTAGGAATGGGTTAGTTTCATAAAATTAATGAGGGATTTTCGCGACGGGCAAAATATCACTAGATGGCGTTGGTATCGTGAGGTCCGTTTGATTGGTTTTTGGAGTCTTTTTGGTATTTTTTATTCCAACTCCAAATTTTGTTACTTTTACGGTCATCCCGTAAAATCCATATCGAAATACAAACTGAAACATAGATGCACAGAAAAAACAGAAAAAGAGACCAGCGCTGGGAATCGAACCTAGGTCCTCGGCATTCCGTGCTGCGTGCTATACCCCTACACCACCACTGGACAGGAGTACAGAGAGGAGGAGAAGTTCTATCCCCCTACACCACCACTGGACAGGAGTACAGAGAGGAGGAGAGGTTCTGGAATGTAATCGGTCGGATTAGTTTAGAAATACGCAAGTTGAAATGGCTCAAAGTATAAGCAAGTTGAAGTGGCAATGGGCGGGCCACATCGCTCGAAGAGCAGATAAACGTTGGGGGAGAAAAGTTCTTGAGAAGTGGACCAGCGGGGCGGCTACTACGAAATTCACAGCGCACCAAACGAATTTCTACGTCAACATTCAAACACACCTTTGATAGATAACGTCTATGTTAATCTACACCAAGACGTTAATAAAATGACTGAAAGCTAAAAAACTGTTTTTTCACTTCTCATGCTCGTAAAGTTCGTGTTTATGCTAGACCTAGGCGACATAAAATAACTTTTATGCTCTAGTGCATAAAATAAAATCTTCGTCTAAGACCAAGGCAATTAGGTGTACAAACAAACAAAAGTAGCTACAAACAAAAGTTTCTACATATTTTTTTAATAACTTTAATACATATAAAATTAAAAATCAATCAAAATAGATTAATAAAACTAAAAAAATATAATTATATTAGTAATGCGTGAGCAGAACAATAGAAGGTGCATATTAAGTGTACAATTGTTTCCATCTGTTGCAATTTATTTTCTCGCCATCGAAGTGAAAAGCAGAGTGAAAATTTGAGCATTAAACCCATTTTCCCCTCAACGTATTTGAACGCTCCGGTAAAATCGCTCGTTTTATGCTCTTGTTGTACAATCTACTATTTCAGAATTCAAAATAAAATTGATAACACTATTTTAATGCAGGTTGCGTATGTTTTATCCCTTTTGTACTACTCAATCTAAAAGTTACTAATGCAGCATATACGCCAATTACCTAATCTTTTCAAGAGGTTGCATACTATTTTTCTGTCAGTTTGGTTTGATTTCTTTTTTCTTTTAAAAACGGTGAAGCGCAACTGACAAACACGAAAATAATTATGAGTGTAGAGATAACCGCGGGTAAAAACTAGTGAGATATAAATGCATAAAACAGGTCAAGAAAAAAAAAGTGATAACTTTATGGAGGTCCATTACAATGAAAGGTAATACCTACTAACATCATTCTCAAATTACAGGGAATTAAGGGATAAATTTGTCCATGCTTATATTAAGCGATTTATAAATAAAAAATAAAAAAAAAAAATATCATGGGACACTTGACACCACGACCTAGTCCCAAACTAAGCAAAGCTTGTACTATGGCTACTAGGCAACGGATAAACATACTTAAATAGATAAATACATACTTAAATACATATTAAACATCCAAGACCCGAGAACAAACATTCGTGTTATTCACACAAATATCTGCCCCGGCCGGGAATCGAACCCGGGACCTCAAGCTTTGTAGTCAGGTTCTCTAACCACTTGGCCATCCGGTCGTCAAAGGTATTTACTAGGTACCTAGTTAGTATAATTTTCTAAACTTTTGTGTCTATTGTAACCTAAATACCTGAAGTAAAAATTAATCTTTTGAAGCTACAGCGTTCCTTGAATTGCAATGACACTGAATCAATTTCAGATAAGATCTCATAAGCACTTTGTTACCTCCTATCTTTGTGTGATTTACTACCTAATTGTGATTCTCTTGTTTTAAGTAAGTTTCACAGTTAAATTAGTTTGTCTCTTAACTAAGCCTGCTATTACCTAAATTAATTGTATTGTTTAGTTTTAACTGGTGTCATGCGTGACAGGCGATGCCTATTTGAAAGAAAGAAAGAAAGAAAAACATTTATTCGTGACATTTTTTCAAATAAAAGAAAAAGAAAAAAGGAGATAAATTTTGTCACGAAATGGTCCCAACTCAGCATGATATCAACCTTGCGGCCGACGCTGGTCTTCCGTTGGAACCATTTAAGAGTTAAAAGAATACAACAGTGAACTCGACAACTAAAACAATGTTTTCACAATACACAAATCTAGTAATTTACAACATAAAAATATGATTCCCTGGTGATTCTTGCCACGCATTTTAATTTTCTAATAAACACAATTTTATTTCATTTTCACCTGCTGTGTTATATCATTCATCATAATACATCATCATATTTGGTTTCCTTACAATACGGTGGCATTTGCACGAACTTTGTCAACTTTGATAATGACTCTAAAATTAATCCAAAATCGGTTACCAAAACTCATATGCTCATAGGTAATGATTTTAGAAAGCTATCTGATCTCATAAAGACCCTAGCCTCTAACTCTGCAAGTTCTGACTCTACAATGCTAAATCTATTACATCTTGTTAAAAAGTGCGGCCTAGTTTAGTCATTACGACGTAAGTGAATACTAAATTATTGTTCCACTAGACTCTTCTTAGTAACTTTGAATTTATATTATTTATTTACTAAACGTACCACTTTATCTTTCTTAGTTACTCATTAATCTAACAACATTTTTATTGTACCTATGTGTAAATTAAAATACGTTTTAGCGCAGAATGCGTTGTCTTTTACTATCGCAATTATTTATTTTGCTATTACAACTTAATAATAATTGCCTTCACTTATAACTAACTAACGGTTGTTCTGTTAGCCTACAGGCCTTGGAAGTTTTTCAAAATGGCTGAAATGTGATGTTTTTGTGAGACTTTTTTAGGTTAAATCAGTTGCTATTTTACGAACTAGGAACGACTTGCGTACGGCATGGCACTAGATTAATTAATAGGATAGCCGTGCGATAGTTTTGAAGGAACTCTGTGCGATCATCGCGCGAGTAAGTGATGCGACCAACGCGTGTGCACGCGATCTAACATATTGAACTCGAATAGGTGTCCTAACTGACAATCGTGCGATCGCGCGATTGTCAGTTAGGACACCTATTCGAGTTCAATATGTCGCATCGCTTAGTTCGCGCGATGATCGCGCATCGCGTTCTATAGGACGATGCCTTACGAATGACCTCGAATAAATCTGAAACTGTCGCTTACAAAACAATTCACGTATAAATAAAGTGTACAAATGACCTTTTTACTACTGGACTATGTGAATGAGGGTTATGTTTTGTCACGTGTACGTACAGTCACGATAGTTAATTTGGGACCCACTTAAGATCAAAAAATGCTGTCATTTCGTATGACAATTCAAAGGACTTTTTCACGAAATGGGTCCCAAGTTAACGATCGTGACCGTACCAACGACGATAATAGTCTTTTTATTTTGTAGTACCTAGAATCACTCTATTAGGACCATTTACACCAATTGATCTTTTAGTCCAGTCCCAAACCAAGCGAACTTTGTAATATAAGTACTGGATTTAAATAGATACATGTCGTATTACAAAGTCTATGACTTAATTAAATGCATTCATATAATGTCATGAATGATGTTGATGCCTCATATTCATCACGCAAAATATGTCTTTACCGCGTAACCAAAACTTTAGCGTACCCAAAACAAGGTATTGCTGCCGCAACAAACCAGAAAGGAACGCATTTCCAAAGGCCTAAAATATCATAGCTTATTTATCGTATTTATTGATTCAGCTGAAGTTGACGCGTATTTTTTTACGTTCCGACTACCCAGATATCTTAATTATTTTCATACATACAAGACATCGCCAGTTGTGTACAATTTTTTTGAATACCTAGTCTAATGGTTTTAGTCTCAACTCATGAACCCTAGGAAGCTTCTGCTAGTGATCCTACACATGGTGTGTGGAGTTTCCAATCCACACTGGGCTTGCAAGGGAACTACAAACCGATCCCTTTCATTCTGAGGTATCCTATTGTAAAAGCACTATTACCTCCACTCCACACTATGCGATTTGGAAAATCAAAGTGACATGACAGCAAAACTCAAAAGTTTACAAAAAAATTGTCCAAAAAAATATCTGTAGGTTAATTGCAGTGTTTACTTTTAGATTTAAACATTTATTTGTTTACATAAAAACTGGCGAAACAATTGAATGAGATACGATAATATTTTTTCGAAATTGTCACACGGCGCCGACGAATGAAATCTTGCATTCATTGCAAATTTAGACACCAGCATCCTTACATAAATACCTAAATAGCGCACCATCCTGATTCTTATTAACAAATCAAACCTCACATCCTGGTGCTGATCTGGGAGAAGAACTAGTAAACACTCATATGGGTATCAAGCCATGTATTTACCTTGATTTTCGACATGATTCTAAATTACATGGGGATAGACACTCGCGACGCGATCGCTCTGAAGCGCGCTGTGGTTTCAACTGAGCTGGCTACGGTAGCAATGCCGCTGATTACATTAGGTTTGTGTGACATGATAGTTTAGAATGTTTAGATGATATGCGACTGGATACTACGGGAATATATGTCGGGAGGCTGGCCTTTGAGATGGAGTAATCCAACTGAATAGGTACTCTAAAGAAGTTATCAGAACGATTTGTTTTAAAAACTCTCACTGAAAATTTAACTGGTAGTTTAAAAAATGACGTGTAAAAGTGCCCATTGCGGCCTATTTACTGAATAAATCATTTGAATTTGAATTTGAACTCACATACTGGAATCCCATAAATGACAAATTTAGTAAAAAACTAGGCTTTGCTATATTTGTGAGATTTAAATACTTTTATCAAACCTGCGAAGCAATTCAATGGTGCGTGTGAAGTTCCCAATCCGCACTGGGCCCGCGTGGGAACTATGGCCCAAGCCCTCTTGTTCTGAGAGGAGGCCTGTGCCCAGCAGTGGGACATATATAGGCTGAGATGATGAAATACTTTTATAGACAAATCATCTCAATGTAGTCTTGGCAGATATTTTTTCGTTTCCAAAAATATCGAGATTTGGCACGTTTTACATTTTCTCAAATATTTTAAATTATAAGGTCAATGAAACTTAAACCAGCATGCCATGTTTACAGGATGTATCCATATGAGCTAGAAATAAACAAGTTGATATGCTTATCATAAATGTGTCGCGAAGACGACACTTGATTATGATTAGTGGGGTCAGACCTTTAAATCCACTGTGGTAACTTTCTGACTGTTTCAGTAGCTTAAGGAATATTTCGTCACTCCGTGCTATTCAACTGTTATTAGAGGATGCGTATCTAGTAACATTTTTTTTAAGTTTAATGTAGGTAATGTTTGGCATAAGTTTTGTTTGGATATTTTTTTCCCGCTGAAACCGTAGTTTTTCAGAAAATTCTAAACAATTTATAGATTCAGAGCAGAAAGAGTTATGGCAACAAGTCATTCATCATCATCCCAGCCTATATACGTCCCACTGCTGGGCACAGGCCTCCTCTCAGAACAAGAGGGCTTGGGCCACAGTTCCCACGCGGGCCCAGTGCGGATTGGGAACTTCACACGCACCATTGAATTTCTTCGCAGGTTTGTGCAGGTTTCCTCACGATGTTTTCCTTCACCGCAAAGCTCGTGGTAAATTTCAAATGTAATTCCGCACATGAATTTCGAAAAACTCAGAGGTGCGAGCCGGGTTTGAACCCACGACCCTCTGTTTGAGAGACGATAGGTCAAACCACTAGGCCACCACGGCTTACAAATTATGACTTACATTACAATATGTCTTTCAACAATTAGACGAGGCGATATGGACCCGCTATTAGGATAGGGGTGTCTGTGGTTTCCAGTTTAAACACATTCGCGGCCGCATTCGCTACGCTCTACGCTCGTAGCGTATAGCAGCGTTTTTCCGCTTTGTAGCGAAAACTGCCTACGAACAGAGAACTCGCCTATACGTTATGCCTATCCACTTTATTAAAAGTGTAAACAAACCGATTTCATCAAAATTCTTGTATAAACACCCACTAGATCGAATCAATAACACATTTATATATAATTCGTGTCTTTTGACTAGAGTCCACCTGGTTGTTGCTGGGGCTGTTTAACATATCGCTTACTATTTTAATGTAAAGTCAAACCCTTTGATTCCTGACCCACCGTAGAACTCTCTCACAGTAAGTGTCGTAATGAATTCCCTTGTCAAGCAATGCGATGTCACTATGACTTTTACTACGAAAAGGTTCCACAGCGCGTCACGAGTCAATTGGTTCGATAGTACAATAAAGAGTCATTGTATTGTATTGTATTGCATGTAGCATG
>NC_133475.1:2014761-2017184 GCF_025370935.1 Choristoneura fumiferana | reverse complement strand
ATATTCTTTATTGCACACCATAAAGCAGTACAAAAAACTTATGATATAAACACTTAGATTCACGACTACGATTGCTATAGCAAAAAATTACATAAAAATTAATTTCATATTCAACCAGGGACGATTTTACTATGGCATCCGACCAGGCCCTTCGACTTGCAAGAGAATCCAACTAGGTACCGTGTATACTAATACAGTTTAGTTGGCAATATGGACTAGTATCTAAAGTACTTAGTAAGTAATCTTTAGCAACACACGGAAAGGTTTTCCTTTGATAAACCTGGAAACAATATATGCGTACAGCACAGTATAATTAAGTATGTATGTATGTACATTTACGTATATTTAACCGTGGGAATCAGTCACAACTGCACAATAGGAAAATTGCGTACCGCGTGTCAAGAAGCCTTGTATGTCTCTAGAGCTGATAATCCCCACTTTAATTTCACTTCATTAGTATTTAATTCCTATGTATGTTACGTTTTTTTTATTTTGAGACGGAGGGAAACGAGCAAGTGGGTAAAATGATCACCACTGCCCATGAGTACCAACTACTCAAGGAGAGTCATTGGTGTTGTTGCTGCACTTCAATTATACGCTTGGGTCGATTTTTGATAATGACCTTTTTAAAGAAAATAAATCTGAAAATAAGTGTAATAATGTGGTTATAGACATATTATTTTTTCTTATAACGTGTTGAATCTAATAACCGACTTTAATACTAATTAAATAATAATAATTATTTACTATGATTTAGCGTGAATCCCTTGTTTCAGCATAATTTAAAACAAATACATATTTTAAAGCTATTATTTAACTTCAGTTTTTTTTTAATTCAACTGGATGGCAAACGAGCAAGTGGGTCTCCTGATGATAAGAGATCACCACCGCCCATAGACACCTGCAACACCAGGGGGATTGCAGATGCGTTGCCAACCTAGAGGCCTAAGATGGGATACCTCAAGTGCCAGTAATTTCACCGGCTGTCTTACTCTCTACGCCGAAACACAACAGTGCAAGCACTGCTGTTTCACGGCAGGATTAGCGAGCAAGATGGTGGTAGCAATCCGGGCGGACCTCGCACAAGGTCCTACCACCTGCACAAAAAGATGGTGAAATAATAAGGTAGATAAGTTCAATCTATAGAAAATTCAATAGTATTTCACAGCTAAATTTGTGTAAGTAGGTATGTTTAGTTAGTTTCAATATCACAAAACACCCGGTCACAATTTGAATATTTTTAATTTGTTTTGATGTTAAGTCTTGGGGTGGTAATAACATCTCTAGCACTGGCTACCAAGTTTCACGGCATATTCTACTTATGCGAACAGCTTGTAGATAAAGAGATAACGTTAAATAACAGCACCACGTTACTTGGGGTCTGCTCGCGTTAACCAATTACAACTATTGTTTACCTAAAGGATCGAAGGATGGCAGCTGTATCACAAAAATTACAAGTGCTATACAAATCGATATAAATGGTACCTAACCCCTTCATACAAAAAATTGACAATTATTTAGAACTAGAGTTTACCCGCGGCTTTGCACGCGTAAACTATTCGATCTAGTAGTTACAATTGAAATTCCGGGATTTTACAAAATTCCCATGGGAAATCCCAAAATTT
Source organism: Choristoneura fumiferana (assembly GCF_025370935.1). NCBI lineage: Eukaryota > Metazoa > Arthropoda > Insecta > Lepidoptera > Tortricidae > Choristoneura > Choristoneura fumiferana. The sequence continues at coordinate 2,015,559 of NC_133475.1, read as the reverse complement.
ATATCGTGATCTTCATTGAGGTTGTGTTAAGAACAACTGTAGGTACAAAATTTAATGTCTAAACCCAGCGGTTGTTATTTAGAGATTTTATCCCTATCCCGCGGGAATATCGGAATGAAAAGTAGCCTATGTGTTATTCTAGACGTCCAGTTACCTACATACCAAATTTCATGACTCTAAGCTCAGCGGTTGTTATTTAGAGATTTTATCCCTATCCCGCGGGAATATCGGAATAAAAAGTAACTTATGTGTTATTCCAGACGTCCAGTTACCTACATACCAAATTTCATGACTCTAAGCCCAGCGGTTGCTATTTCGAGATTTTATCCCTATCCCGTAGGAATATCAGGATAAAAAGGAGCCTATATATCTACGTACCAAATTTCATCTAAATATGTCCAGCCGTTTTAGCGTGAAGAACTAACACACACACACACACACACACAAAATTTCGCATTTATAATATAAGTAGGAAGTAGGACAAGTAGGATTGTAGCAGTTGCAATGTTTGTCGTATGGGGGGCTGGTTGACCATCATCCCCAGAGAAGGTTGAAGTGTCCATCCCCCATCCTATCCACGCGGAGTTTGCCCACCTAATAACCCCAAAATTTTAACCGCTAGGATTCGAGACATACTTAAAATTCGGCGCGGGATTTTTCATGCAATGAACTTCACGACGTAATTTATGGGAACGTTTCAATGGGAAACCGTGGTGGCCGAGTGGTATAGTGGTTTGACCTATGGCCTCTCAAGCAGATGATCGTGGGTTCAAACCCCGGCTCGCACCTCTGAGTTTT
>NC_133475.1:1814027-2014661 GCF_025370935.1 Choristoneura fumiferana | reverse complement strand
CAAAATCAGAAATGGATGAAAGTGGTCCTTCTTTTGTTGGTGTGATTGTTACTGACAGGAGAAAGTGTAGGTACATGAAGGAAAATGTTTCGATAAGTACTTCCTTACTTGCGCTTTGAAGCTAGGAAACCATCAATTACGCATCTGCAATACCTCTGGTGTTACAGACGTTTAATGCGGTGGTGATCTCTTACCATCAGGAGATCCACTTGCTCGTTTGCCATCCAGTCGGAAAAAAAAAAAGAATTAGAAAACCGAAATTTCCATTTCGGTTTTAAATTCGTTTGCAAATTATGTTAGTTTCGGTTGGACGTTTATTTTACATGTAAACCTTCTGTGACATCACTAGTCTGTGAAGAAGCTCATGGTAAGAACTTTTTATTTGCACAACCACGAACTGGCTTTGTCTTCATCACGTGATTATATTGAAATAAAATTGTTATTCCTTACACAATAGGGTTCAAAACAGTGTTGCATTTTATATTCATTTTCATAGGATATTGACATAACTTTACTTAAAAAGGAAAAGATGCAAAATTCCTCGCGATATTACTGCAACAAAGTTCTAATGTGTATAGAAAATCAAACTGAACGCAATTCTATGAGTATAAAGTTCAAATTATTGTTAAAAGGCTAGGTTTTTAATGTCACAGTTGCTGAATACAAGTTTAATGCAAATAATAAAAAAAACTTTGCAAACTTGTTTGTTCGCCTCTCATTTTTATTAAATAGCCTAATCTAACCTCATAATTATTACCTACACGTATTGCGCGATCGAGCGCTAAGCGCGAGCGAAGCGACCCGGATGCTTGCCAACCAAAGGATCCTTTGACATTTTATATAACTATATCGAGCACCGGGTAGTTGTTTACCAAATTACTAAAGGTACTCTAGAGACCGTCTTGTCTAACGCACTGACGTTCGAGGTCACAAATGTTCGAGCCGGGGTTTGAACCCACGATCTCCTACTTGAGAGGCCATAGGTCATACCACTAGGCCACCACGGCTTCGTATTCTTGGCATCTCTTTCTCCCTCTTCTTATACCATGTGATAGAAAGAAGCGATAAAAACGATTGTGTATCCAAGTGCTTTTGACAATAAAGCATCAACGTTCTGGATATTGCATACTACATACATATAATCACGCCTCTTTCCCGTAGGGGTAGTCAGAGACCACTTCTTTCCACTTGCTACGATCCTTACATACTTGTTTCGCTTCGTCCACTTTCATTTTTCCCTTCATACATGCTCTTCGGTTTAGGGTACTCTTGACCTGGCCTTTTTTCAAGACGTTTTCTGGATGTTAAGTTGTTAATTATCTCTCTATCTATCTATAGCAGCCCTTATAGCGCCCGTCTTCGGACATAGGCCTCCTCTCTACGTTTCCAGTCTTGCCTATCCACTGCCACTCGCATCCAGTATGCATGCATGTAAAAATATTACAAAAGAAAACAACAAAACAAAAAGAGTAGAAAGGCGAACTTATCCCTAAAAGCTAACCTAAACTTTGAAAAGGAAAACTTAAAGATATGCAAACAGTAATGTGTGAGTGTGACCCAGTCCAGTTTACGCCGGCTGCCGAATATCGTCCGTCAATCTGTTTGGTGGTCGTCCTCTATTCTCTACCGCGAGTGTCAAGCAAGGGGTTTCCACTCCGTCTCTCCTCGCCCAGCGACTGTGTTCCATTTTAACAATATGTCCCGCCCATCTCTACTTTTTGCAATCTATTTCTGTTATCACGTCATTCACTTTACTCTTCTGTCTGATCAATTTATTTGATCTTCGATGATACTATCAGTTAATAAAGTTAATACAGTATTGTCCAAGTGACCACAAGTGAAACCATAAACCGTTGCGTAACCGCACGCAAACCGCAGCGTTACGTCAGCCACCATGAATGGGACACAAGACACGTGGCACATAGCAAATTGTGCAATTAAATAGTAGTCTAGTAAATAGCCTCTACAGTTAATATATAGCGTATATTGTTAAAGGAAAAATACAAAATATAAAAACCGGCCAAGAGCGTATTGGACCCGCCCAAGATAGTTTCGCTACGAAAAAATCAAGATATAATTACTTTTCTAATTAGTATTTTGATTTTTCTACGAAATCTTCCAAGTTCAGGTATATTCTCAAGCAAACATAGCCGTTATATAGGTATAGGTAGTTACTACCGTCATGTTTTTTTTTTTTTTTGATTTTTTTCGGGAGGAGAGACGCTCGATTTCAATGAAAATTAGCCCTTTAAAGTTGAATATTTCGCAAACATCACTGAATCGAAAAACCGTTTTGAAAAACCCGATTTTGATACCAACAATAAAAAAAAAATCCTTTTTGTCGGCATAGTTGCTACAATGTATCCGTGCAAAATTACAGCTCTCAGCACTGATAGCCTGTGAGCAAAGCCGTGAACGGAAGTACAGAGACACGGCGAAACTATAGTCCGTTTTTTCCATTTTGGCTACGGAACCCTAAAAACGGACGAATGCGGTTAAACTAGCCTGGAGAGGATTTTGTACTGTCCTAGACATACCTAACGGGATTTTCTTATTTTTTAATAAAATATAGAAATTATAAAAATCATGGGACAATTGAACCAATCGACCTAGTCCCAAACTAAGCGGATAAACATACTTATGTAGATAAGTACATATTAAGTAGGTATCCAAGACCCGAGAACAAACATTCGTATTATTCATACAAATAATATATAGAAAAATAAAAGAATAAGTTCGCCTTTGTACATACTCGTATATCTTAATGTTTGTCAATTGTGTTTGGTTACTTATTTTGTACAATAAATAGTTTATATACATACATACATAAAAATAGGGCAAATAATAACTGCCCCGACCAGGAATCATAGTCAGGCTCTAACCACTTGGCTATCTGGTTGTCTTATTATTAATTGTTATAAAAGCTCTACCAAAACACGATTCGGCCAAATATTTCGGCCAAAAGGTCAACGTCTGCCAACTGTTTGGCCAAGTTAAAACTCGTTTCGGTTGTTTTCATTTTTGGTCGGACTTTCCCGGTCGGATATTATCCTACATTTGGGGTCAATCGGGCAAGAGTTTTGGCACCAAACAAAACAAGTAGATCTAAGAAATTTACCCACTGGGGTTTGTGGTCCAAAAACTGAAGTCTTTTAATCCTAAATTTAAAATCTTGAGTCGTTTTTAAAGCTGGAAAAGAGCTGGAAAAAGCTAGTAAAAACTAATAATTTTACTACGAATACTGACATTCTGACTGCTTGTTATAGCCTAAATGACATGATATGATTCGCGCTGTTATGTTCATCCACCATTTAACTCTCATATTTCGGTTTCTAGATTTTTTTACCGTACAACAGCGGCAAAACCTTCTAGACTAGACACGGCAAAATTGTCCTCCAATGGACAGAGCCATATTTTTACAAGCTTTTATTGTCTGTCTGTCTGTCTGTCTGTCTGTCTGTCTGTCTGCCTGTCTGTCTGTCTGTCTGTCTGTCAAGTTATATTCGACCACCTTCCAGTAATTGGATTGACTTGAAATTTGGTATGCTTATGTAAACTGAATTACAATACAATAATCTGGTAGTGACATCCTGGTAGTCCGGCCAGGATCGTCTCTACAGGACGGAACTCTTCAACGGTTAATAGCATCGACTTGAAATTTGGTATGCAAATGTAGTTGCCCGAATTTAACTTGCAAGATTTGATTATTGAACCGTGTTGGCCTAGTGGTTTGACCTATCGCCTCTCAAGCAGAAGGTCGTGGGTTCAAACCCCGGCTCGCACCTCTGAGTTTTTCGAAATCCATGTGCGGAATTACATTTGAAATTTACCACGAGATTTGCGGTGAAGGAAAACATCGTGAGGAAACCTGCACAAACCTGCGAAACAATTCAATGGTGCGTGTGAAGTTCCCAATCCGCACTGGGCCCGCGTGGAACTATGCCCAAGCCCCTTGTTCTGAGAGGAGGCCTGTGCCCAGCAGTGGGACGTATATAGGTGGGATGGGATGGATGGCGATTGATTAAACACAGACATACAGACAACGAGACAGGTGAAACTAAATAAAAGCTTGTAATAAAAACAAACAACAATAACGATATTTTGACTTTGACTTAACCACGTCACGTCATAAATGTTTAAAATGCTGTCATGCATGTCTATATAACTTTATAGAGTAATTCTCTTAATGAAAATGCCATGGTTATTGCTTTTAAATGACATTTGTCGCGAATCGATAATTGATTTAGTATAAAATGCGTTTAGAATTAACATCTACCTAATAAAATGATTTATGGAGATTGACTTATACCGTGTTAATCTAATATAATAGCTTTAAATAAGCAATTCTTTACTTATTTTGTGAATCTAGGAAATAGGTCTAAGGATTTTGGGGGCGATCTATCGATCTAAGTAGCTTGGTCTTGTATCTGGAATAACGAGTGTTTTTGAATTTTAGTCCAAGCGAAGCTTGGTCGCTTACCCATTTGATCCTGTTTACAAATGCTGTCCCAGTCATACTTAACTGTTGATCCCGTGGGAATATCGAGACAAAATTATGCACATAGGTAATGCTCCAGCTGCAACTAAACAAACACACACACACACACACACACACACACACACGCATATGCAATTGCATAAATATATTTATCTACATGTATATCATAACTTCCCTATTATATGTTCAGAAACGACTATCAAATGGCCTTTATTAAGAAACTTGGTATCTGCGGGTGCATCTTAATGTTCACATTAAAGTACAGTGTATCTTAATGTTTACATTAAAGTATCGGTAATACTTTTTTTAACAATGCATATCTGTACATATTGTAGAAAACTTATGACATGCATGTAGATAATTTATTATTCAGTCAGTCAAAGTCAAAGTCAAGTCAAAGTCAAAGTCAAAGGCAAAGGCAAAGTCAAAGTCAAAGTCAAAGTCAAAATACAGGCCATATCTGAACATATTATAGAAAACTTATGATATGCATGTAGATAAAGTTATGTATGCGGCTATACATAATTAGGCATTATGCACCAGCCACATAAATAACTATTACTCACCAACTTTCGCATTTATAATATCAGTAGAATTAATTTCAAACAATAGAACATAACTGGCCACTAAAACGCCACTCGACCGCCAAAGCATCACAAATTAAAAACATACGGAATTCGAACCGTTTCTTCGCTGCACCTTCAGTCTATTGCACACCTTAGGCCCAGTTCGTCGTGCCAGCTTGTGCGTGCGGACGTGTGCACTCGCCTTATAACGGTACATGTCTATTAAAGTCTAGTCTTTACGTGTTTTGAATTTGGAACTAGTGTTATGTTTTGTTGGTAAGTGGATCCGCGGCCTGCGATTGGTCGGAGTTTGTTTTAAAAAAGTTCAACTGACGCGGAATCTAGGTTTTGTCTGCATTGTTGACCTGCCTAGATATTGGAAGAGTTATTTTATCACTTGCGTTTTAAGTGAAGGTACATTTGTTTCTGAGAATCGTACGCGTTTTTCCTTCTGTTTTATTTTTTGTGTCTGTTCTGTTTTTTTTATTATATTTATTTGAAGTCTTAAGTACTCGCAGAAAGAAAAATACTCGGTGTAACAGCTGTGTTGTTATATAGGTACTCGTCCACGCCAAAATTGTCGAAAATCCAGGACTTAATTAAGTAGTTGATAAGATAAATAATGCTTCAGCGTCTTCCGGATTGTAAAAAAGTAAAGGAACAAAACGACACAAAAATACGCTGAAAAAGAAAACCCTCTACTAACTTAAATTATACAAATTATTGCAATCATAAAAATAGAAACCTAATATTATTTGAGTTGTACCAGTGAGCAAGGAGCAGTAGAAGTGTTAAAAGCCTTGGAACACAAGGAAGTATTTTTTTTAATAAAGTATCCTGTTAGGTGTGCCATTGCTAAATAAATAAATAAAAAACCCGTTTATTTCAGACCATGAGATCCATATTAGGTGTTAGTTATAAAGGTACTTACATATTATTATGTTAGTAGAAATTATTAACTAAAACTAAAACACAAATAATGGTGGCTGTATTGGAAGGATATCTGAGACGTGTATCAAGGCTGTAATTTCCTATTTGTCCCTTCCAATCACAACCCCCAATACTTAAGGTTAACCCTCAATAATCTACTAAAACCTCAAATAATCGTAATGTGTGGTAAATAATGTTATGAATTAAATAAATATTAATAATTAATAGTTAAAAATATAATTAAATAAAATTAGAATCTAAAATGTATAATATTAATATAATATAATAATAATCAATAGCAGTGACATGAAAATAAGAACAATTAAATTAAATATAATACTGTATGTTGTTTTTAGGCTAATATCTTTAGGTTAAGAATTTGTATCTTGCAATGCCCTTCGTATTACTGTATTAATATTGTAATTTTGATGATATGCAAATAAATGAAATAAATAAAATAATCTACTTGGGTCTATAGACTGGTAGAAAAATGTTAGTCATAATGTTATGTTTGTCTTAACTCTCTTTTTCTCTGAAACCATTTATTTTTCAGAATTGTTATAAAACAAACCTAACCTAACCTATAGAGTTCTACAGTATGACAATTTTTTTTTTTTTGAAAAATGTACCGTTTCAGCGTGGCAAAGATATATGACTAACAACAATTATGACATTATGACTTATTAAATTATGGCAGTTAATCTATTAAGGTGCATTATAGCCCACGACTTCAATTGCAAAAAAATACCTATGTTTTTTTTGGTTAAAAATATATTTGTATCCAGGTTAAACCGATCAGTGTGTCATGTTTTAGCAAAACTTATTAAGTAGTTTATGTGCCATTTAACATGTAAACATGTATATTAACAAGTATATTGCTATTAGCAAAATCTAACTTAGACAAACAAAAATGAATATCGACACTAATATATAATAAGATACTCTTTGTTTGCTTATTTATTGTAATGAGATAAATATTAGCCTCATCTGCGGTTACCATCAAGTGAGATATACATATAGGCCACAGCTCAGTTTTAAAAGAAAAAAAAAGTGATAATCTCTGAAATTACTGAACCGATTTAAGGCATTCTTTCATTCACTAATAGAAAGTTATGAGCGGTGATAAGCGATAAGGCCTCCTGCTTATCTTTAGAATAGTTCTCTTTATGTACCTACTTACTATATTGGTAATGTGGTGTTCAATAAATATTACGGTATTTGATTTTTTAAGAAAAAAATTGTCGAGCTGATTTTTGTCTTTTTTTATATATTTTTGGACAAGCGTTCTGCTAGTTAAAAATAACCTTATGAACTTGGAAAAGTTGAAACTCTTGAAATTGTCATTTCGAAGTTCAATATCTTAAAAATGGCTACACTGGTTGAAATTAAAAATAGCCAAGAATCACAGCAAGGAAACTCATGTGAAAAAAATACTGCATTGAAATCAGTCCATCCATTTGAGAGCTACGATGCCACAGACAAACTCTTTCCTGAATTAAAAAATATATTTTTATTTATATTAAATGATATTGTACCGGATAAAAACATCGTGAGGAAACCTGCACAAACCTGCGAAGCAATTCAATGGTGTGTGTGAAGTTCCCAAACTACGGCCCAAGCACTCACGTCAAGTCTTGAATCGAGTTTGGTTCGATTTGTTTCGGGCTAATACAATCCGGTACAATATCATTTGTTATGAGTTTCACGGTAGTTTCATGTTCAAGATTGATTTACTTATCAACATTAACAATACAGGATAGGCACACAGAATGAAAAAAAAAATCAAATAAACAATTCAAATATTAACAACTCAAACGTTGACTGGCAGAGATCTCTTCAGGGATAAGCCCGCCTTGCTTAACTCTTTTTTTGTAACTTTTTTTTTTTTTGTAGAATAAAGAGTATATAAACAAACAAACACAAAACTAATTCAGAATCTCAGCACAATGCGTTTGCCAGTCCCTTGCAACGTGACAAAAGGAACCGGCTTAGCTTATGCTGCCCAAATAAATTGAAATTGTTCTAAATGTCTGATTTTTTACCTCTTAAACCATGTATGTCTATATCAGTACCTAACCATCTAAAATTACCTCACACTGCGTACACTTTGTTTAGGAGAGGAGCTCTGCTTACACTGGATGATCATAGGTAGTCCTAAAAATTGTACGGCACCCTCGGTGCGCGAGTCCTACTCACACTTGAACGGTTTTTTTTCCAAGTAATTTATCACACAATAAATTAGTTAGTAACTACTTTGATACATATGTATTTAAAATGTGCATATTTTATATTAGGATAGGTCAATGGTTGCAAATCAATTTGGCATGAGTAACATCCATCTCGATTTTTTTTATTTTTTTCACAATGTTTTTATGACAAATTATTCTAAACAAACTTCTTAATATATAACATAGTTTTTACGTTATTTGGCTAAAATAGACATAAAAATTACCCGTATCCTCGCAATGCGTAGTTTGCATGAAAATTAATTATAGGTACATTTTGAACATGAAATTACCGTGAGACTCGCTCGTATTAAATATATTGACCCGGATAACTCACGTCTTAAATCGAGTTTAGCTCGACATGTTGCGGGCTCCGTAGCCCTTCGTCTTCGGAGCAACGCGACTCAGCGGCTGCTGCAACACGTACGCTGCGTCGCGTTGCTCCGAAGACGAAGGGCTACGGATTAGCCCGAAACCATGTTGAGTTAAACTCGATTTAAGACGAGAGTTATCCAGGTCAATATATTTAATATAATTATAGGTACAGTCAACAGGATTAATATCTGACACAACAAAGCGTATAAATATCTGATACGACTCTATTTCTAAGTTGAAATTACAAACTGAAATATAGATGCACAGAAAAACCAGAAAAATAAGACCAGCACTGGGAATTGAACCTAGGTCCTCGGCATTCCGTGCCGCGTGCTATGCCGCTGCACCACTGCTGGACAACGGTACAGACGCGAATTTCCCCTATGCACCCATATCTCAGCTTGTTTGTTTCTTATTTAGCCACTTAAGCGTTTCTGTACCGTTGTCCAGCAGTGGTGTAGCTGTATAGCACGCGGCACGGAATGCCGAGGACCTGGGTTCGATTAACAGTGCTGGTTTTATATTTCAGTTTGTATTTTCAATTTAGGTTTTACGGGAAGACCGTTAAAGTAAAAATTTGGAATTGAATTAAAAAATACAAAAAGATTTCAAAAACCATTATATTTCTAGGGTTGTTATAACATTCAGATATTTTGGCACGCTCCTCTGCGGCAGACTTTAATTTATGACCCACCATGGATCCATTTTAACATTAAACGTCATAGTGACATGGCATTCATTAACAGGGAAAATCGTAATGACTTTTCCTTTGAACAGGTTTCATGGTGACTCATTATTTTCACGTTAGGTTCAAATGGGTTCAAAGAATTCGTGAGCTTTGTAGACAAATAATTTAAATTAATTATAAGACAATTCAATTCAATGGTGCGTGTGAAGTTTCCAATCCGCACTGGGCCCGCGTGGGAACTACGGCCCAAGCCCTCTTGTTCTGAGAGGAGGCCTGTGCCCAGCAGTGGGACGTATATAGGCTGGGATGAAGACAATTATGAAAAAAAGTAGTAATTATGTAGCCTGAAATATTGCCCGATTTTAGTTATTTCTCCATAGTAATAAAAAATAACATAAGCTCCAAGCAGTTGCTACTAACATATTTTATATGTGTTTTTTTTGTTATTACAGATCAAGAATTATTTAGTTCAATTAAGAACATTTAAAAGCTATAGATAAATATGGTTGAGATTCATGCAAAATCAAATCCAAAAACCGTTACTAATTTTATTATCATGACGATATTGATGATGGTAATTGTTTGGTGAGAAATATAACTTAAAAAAATACATGGGTTTATTTAAATAAAATCTCACTTTACTAAAATTTAGATTTAGATTTCAACTCTACACCATGTCGTGTGCTAAGGCTTTATAAATTGATACCGATCATTACAGCTTTTTCCTCTGGCGTCTATGCATTTAATTATCTTCATACCAGTCTAGAAATCTAGAATTAACACGTTAATATTCTTAACTGCATATTTTATTAATGCACACCGTTATACAAACTGAATAAAAATAATGAAATCTTGAGGAATTTTAATGTTTGCACACCGACAAACTTATACTTTCCGGTAGGTAAATTTGAAACTTATTATTCGTAGTACGAATTCGCGAGAATGTGAAGACAGTAGCGCTGTGGTAAAGTGAATGGGTAAGTTGGTTTAAATGCTCAGTACAAACCAGTCTGTAGGGAGTATTTCTCACGGTATACATATATTAAACTTAGTGCATATTATTATGAGAGGTTTTTTAATTCGCAATTACTTTTTAATGCGTTTTAAATGTGGTTATGATTACGGTTAGCTCTAAGACTTAAGACTAGAATAGCAACAAAAAAACGCTAGGTTTACATGACCTGACCGTAGTACTTGTTATTTGTATTTACGACTACTGTTTATTTTAACATAATATATGTTTCCTGTGGGATCAAAAGGATCACAAAATTTTAAACTACGTACTAATTCTGCGCGAGTTAAGCGCGGGCAAAGAAAAAAGTAGCCTATATGTTAATCCAGGGTAGGTATATATTACCCGTATGGCAAATTTCATGCAAATCCGTTTAGTAGTTTCTGCGTGAACATCCATCCATCGCCATACTTAAAGAAATGTGCTTATATTTTATTGCCCATCTTCTTCCCGCCATATCTCGTGAAATATTGATCCCAGATAAAAAATATGTAAACTTTTTTTGTAGATAATTTTATGTAGATTACTTACGTCTCAAAACATTTTTTGCTGTGGGCCAGCGTTTACGAGTTATTTACGAAAAACTAAAAAATGGGGCCCACCCATCAGTACTTTTAGTGTGTGGTTTAAAACATCATTCCCTACCACTACGCCGAAATTCGCTTAGGTATACACGAGTTTTTTCCCCTGATTTGCCTTCGTTGGGTAGCCTATTAAGAATCTACCCTTTCACCAGTCCTTGACTGACCCTTAAAATTGCCCACTTAAATTGCCCACAATATGGCAATTTCATCTTGCCTAACAACACCTTTAATAACTTGCTAAGCACATTTACGATGAGTCATGGATGTGTGTTTTCGTTTGGCATATTCTAGGTCATTATGGAATGGTGACTCAAAATATCACTTCATATGGTATAGCTACAAGGCCGGATGTGCTATACAGTCAGCAATACCAATATATGACACGAAAAAACGTGCATAAATATCGGATATGACTCTATTCTAGGGCCGGTAAGACGTATCGGATATTTTCCGCTCCGCTGTGGCAGATATTATAGCAGGTGATTGTACAGTCATCAGCTGTAGTTTAACACTCGTAGAGCTCAAAATGGTCACAATTTTAGTGCGAGAGTGATAAGGTGTATTTTTGGCTGGCAAGGCTGAAGATGCATGGAATCAGATCAGTGGATATGATCGCCGTTCTACCCAATTTCAAGTCAATGTGATCAGTAGGAATGGTTGAATTTCGACTTACTTATACGATTAAATGACAACTTACGTTGCAGCAGACAAACGTTTGTTTTTGTTAACTTCGACAGATAGCTTAGTTATTCGTACATATGTAACTTCACAGTCATTGCTAAAGGTTAAATTGTTAAATTCACCTAACCACTTGATAGTTATATTTACTTGAGATATAAGAGAGACATCAAAAAAACTCGCTTGTTAAGTATGTGTAAATTAAAAACATTTTAATTACGGACTTTAAAAACGTTGATTATATTTTAAACAGTAATAGTTAGCCCACTGATGTTTTGGTGAGTTAATTTGATCTGCTGAATGCCCCTTACGTTAACGGAAATAAAAAATAACACGTTGTAATAAACCTTTTTTAAATCGTGACTCCTGTCATTTTCCAAAATGACATTTATATGAGACCGATTATCGTTGATAATCAAAGCTATAAAATGTTTCAGTTATAATTCGTTGTCATTGCAACAAAAGTTTATACGCGACTTTTTGTATCTGTATGTCGGCGGCCGATCGTAAAATCCGCCATATCACAAAATTTCTAGGCATATCGTGAAATGGCGCCATTTCATGAATTGGCTAAGGGACATTCGCCATATCGTTCAAAACTCACCGTTTAACGATTTGCCTAGTGACGTTTAGGCAGATCATGAAATTCCGAGGCGTATCATGAAACGCCGCCATATCGGTTCTGGCACTTCGCCGGCCGCTGCCGCGGCACGCTCGCCGTACTTACTAACCACTCCTCGCTTTGCTCGTCGTACCTAAATTTTTCTTTTTTTCGGCATATCACGATGTGCCCGGTATAGAGCTAGGAATATCGACGAATGCGTTGCTCTAATCAATCTGCCGTATTGTTTCTCAGGCACATCGTGATATGCCTGGCCAACTTTGAGGCGCCATTTTACGATATGGCACGTCTTATTTTGTTTGTATAATTTGTATATAGTAGGTGTATTTTTATGTTAGGATTCTTTTATAGATTTGTGTGTTATATTATTTAAAGCAATGTATTGTAGCTTCCACTATCTATGTTAGTTTTTAAACTCACTTTTTTGTCTGTCCCTGACTGAATGCTCCTTTCATCCACTCAAAGGTTGACTGGTAGAGATCCCTTAAAGGGATAATAAGTTCGCCTTTGTACATATATTTCATTGATTGTCATCTGTGTTTGTTTACTTATTTTGTACAATAAAGAGTTTACATACATATATATGCCTAGAAATTTCGTGATATGGCGGATTTTACGATCGGCCGCCGACTTGTACAAAATTTCAAGAAAAACGACACCACATCACGGCCATCTGTTGTATCTTATTTCAAGGGCAAAAAGTAGATAATCAATTGATCGGCACGCCGTCTCCACATGACGCGTTGAGGTTCCATTGGCATCAGTTACCGTCGCGGCAGCGGCGCGGTGGCTACGAGTAAATTTTTATTTTATTTTTAAACAATTTTTTAAATAGTTGACAGCAACTGTCAAAAGTGTGTAGAATTGTGAGTTTTTTTTAATTATTTAGGCGTGTTTATACAAGATTATATATTATATTTTTTAATTTTGCTGGTCAAGTTTTGCTTACTTCTGAAGTGGTCAAATTGACTTGGGATTTGGTAAGTACCTTTTGTAGAGGTTTGATAAAAATATGGCAAAGCGAAGTCAGTAAAAACTTGCATTAGAAACAGATTAGGAAGGAAATTTTGAAAGAAAAACACTAAATGGTTTTGACGAAGCTTAATAATTGTAGGTCCTTTAAGAATTATAGGCTAGCTAATGCAATATTAAAAAGGAGAGCATAAGACTTACAGAAAGGAATACTAATGAGAAAGTTTTATGATTGTTTTAAAAAAAAAGGAATAATTGTTACAAAACTATTAGCGCTAGTAGTATAACCCTTAAATGGGTACCGGTAATATATTTACCACCAAAGAAAAATCAAAACCAATTAAAATAAGGTAGCAACATTTACGACCCAAAATCAGGGGAATATCTGAAAAATTTAATAACCTTTGTAATTAACAGAAAAAAATATCAGATTTTTAAGTAGCATTAATTAATTTTAATAAATAAATGAGTTTCCTTTACCGCTAAATTACGACAGTCCGGTCGGTTACGGGTTGTGCCATAGTCCAGAATAAAAGACATTAAAAAATAATTTATGTGTCTTTGACTCAATGGTTTTGACAAGTGACGCTCTTTATCGGGCCGAATAATACTGACATGGAAATACCGACCCTGTTTTTCATCTACACGCCCATAGAAAATGACATGAGCTTCTACTTAGGACAAACTTAGGACAAAAGGTCAGCAAATGATTATCTGACGAGATTAAATGATGATGATGATGATGTCGATATACTCCATGTCATTGAAAAGCAAGATAAACGTCACACAAAATCGTTAAGACAACAGTTTTACTCGCGGAGCGTGATCAATTCATCTTGGACGGTGCTATTACTGACATTGTTTACTATATTATTAAAATAAATTAAAATATGGTATTATTTTGTTTGCTGTGTTTTTTGTGGTAAAATATCAGTTTGGTGTCTGTTAATGATTAAAATAAGTGTAGATCATAAATTATATTCATCATCATAAGCCGGAAGACGTCCACTGTGGAACAAAGGTCCCAATGAACGACTACTCGCTACTTGCAACCACCAGTTGCCCTCAAATCTTGCAACCACCAGTTGCCCTCAAATATTACAACTACCAGTTGCCCTCAAATCTCGCGATGTCATCAGTCTATCTAGCCTAGTGGGAGGCCTTTTCTCCCTCAACTGCTATCTATTTTTCGATTTATGTGGTGCATTGCCATTTCAACTGTCCTGTCAAACTTAAATGAGGATAGATTTTGTAGGAAATTATATTAAGCACAAGCTCTTTTCTGAACCAGAAGTTTGCCAATAGGGTCCTATTTTATACAAATAAAATGAAACAATAATAACCCTTTAACCGCCATTGTCTGAATTATAAAACAAATTATCCAGCTCATTTCGCCGTAGTCTTATAATCAAGACAAAAATAATGTCATTATAGTTTCAGTGTAGGTGGCGACACGGGCACATACGAATAAAATTGTAATGGCGTTTCAGAATCGGCAAGCCTCTCACTGCTCACTGCTGTGTAAATTTTGCTGTATATGTCTTCTGTGTTAGTGAATAATGTCTTCTTTCTTTCTTTCTTTCTCTCTGGACCAACGGCATTACGCGGATATAATTTTATTGGCGGCGTATAGAGACGAGTAGAGCATTTGAGATAAAAATAAACAGCAGAGGAGTGGGATGCCCTGCTGGATGAATATTCGGGCGTTGGAATCGCCGTAATTTTTTCAACACTTTCTTTATCAGATTTCTTGAGAAATGGATACAATCCGACACATATTGAAACTGAATAGATAGGAGTGCTTGGATCAATATTAAATTGACACCAGTTCACGGTCGCTCAGCGAGCTATGGAGAGAGCATCTTTGAAGGTTAAAATCCGAAATCACATCCGACAAAGAACGAAGGTCACCGACGTTGCTCAAAGAATTAGTTCGCTGAAGTGGCGCTGGGCTGGCCACGTCTGTCGCAGGACCAATGAACGGTGGAGCAGACGAGTCCTCGAATAGAGACCACGGACGGGAAAAAGTAGTGTAGGGCATCCTGAGGCACGGTAGACGGACGACCGTAAGAGGGTCACTGGCGGCGGAGGAGGCGAAGGGCTGAAGACAGAGTGTTGTGGCGCGCCAAAAAGAGGCCTATGTCCTGCAGTGGACTGCTGTAAGCTGATGATGATGATGATGAGTTAATTTTAGATTCCGTTAGAAACATGTTGTGAATAATGACGGCCCAAATATACACCCTGCTGAGTTTGTTTCCCTAGCCCTTAACTGCGAAGTGCAGAATTCGAACTTCGTATCTTTCAGTCCCGCTAACGCTAGTGCTATTAAATACGAGAGTGAGAGGAACGGTACGATACGAACTTCGATTCTTGAATTTCATAGTAGTCCCCATGTAGGTACGCTACATTCAGCCCGTCGTCAAATCTAAGATGAATGGACATTTATTAAGCAAGCGTGTTCCATCTAAGTCCACGTCTTCGCCTACGATATGCGTGATTGTCGTCAAAACGCAGGCCTATTTCTGTATATACCTACGAGTTAAAAAAAAAATAAGTTTACAATTACTAATCTCATTTAACGGCGTAATGGATGGTTAAATAGATAATTTTCACGCCACATGGCATTGTTATCGACTCTCGTGCTAGAAATGACTTAAATTACCATTTAATGGGTTGTTCTGTACTAATAGAGATAGTAAATGTACATAGTTGTGTTGAGGTTTGAATACCTGACCATTTGGCTTTGAATGATACTTAAAGGGTTTTTAACACCGAAGATGATTTAACATCAGAGCTTTTCAAGAAGCGGGGCATTCGTTGTTTGGCCTATGAGAGTTCACTCAATACAAATTACAAAATAGATCGCAATTAATTCAGCCAGTGATTTTTATTTTCGCCAAAAATCCATTCTGCTATTAGCAAATATGTTGCATTAAGAATTTCAACTAACTCACATAACGCTCAGTCTCCAAACGTTATAATTTGGGTCGTTCTTACCTGTATTTATAATACATAGCGTAACGAAGGTCTGACCATCGTGGGCTCTTGGTCCACTCAGTACCAAAAGTAAAGATCGTCGTCCATGATAAAGATATCCCAACTAATTGTCTTCAAGCCATTGTCCTTCCGACCGTTTCGGTCCGTCGCACGCCACTGCCTCGCGTGTAACATGACTGGATCTTTATGCATACGCCATATTGTGATGGTGATTGTCACGCTTAAATTCGCTAGATGCTTCAAGGATGTATCTCTTTTATTTCTTGCGGCTCTTAGTGTGTAAATAAAAACACTGTTGCTTTATTTACGCGTTCTTAACCACACAATTACTCAGCTGGATGCTAAATTTCAACTTGCTAGGCCATTTGGAAGTCGGTTAGGTTTGTAGGTAGGTAGTCCAATCCCGATTTTTAGATGTTTGGATCTTAATAATCGATTGAGCTATTTTCATGAAATTTGGTGTTCTAGTTAGCCTCAAGAGTTTTATTGCCGCCTCCACATGCTTGGTGTTTGCCACAAATACCAAACACTGACCACAATCACCCAACACAAACACGGCATACCCAGGGTCCCCAGACTTTCGGGTTGACCTATTTTTATTTAAAAAGAAAGCAAAATGAAATTAAACGAAAAAGAAGGAAACGTACAAGGTTTGGATACATCGCAAACATGTTTACTACAGACAAGCGTTTGGATACATCGCAAACACGTTTGTCGAATACCCTTTGATTTGTGCATAAAAACCGACACCGACGCCGATCACTGGCAAACACGAACAAAAACAGGCAAACACAGCCGAACCTAACCTATCCACACGTTCATGTTCGTTGTTTGGTGTTCGCTGTTTGCCGTTGTTTGCCAAGCATGTAGAGGCGGCATAATAAATTAATCAAATTTCAATTATGTTTATATTGAATAGTTGTGAGTTACGTAGAATCAAGTCTTTTGCTGGATGGGAGCCAACTTACATTCCTCTGACCATCAAACGTACAGTTGAGGGAACTGATCAGATCACGTACCAGGGTGGAACCTTTTCAGAACCAATTTCGATATGATTTCTTTGGCAAATGGTATAGGATGTCAACGTGACATTAGTAGCACAAAGGCTCCACCCTGGTACGTGATTCAGTTTCCTTGATTGTACAGTTGAGGAAACGTCACGTATCAGAGTGGAACCTTGGTGCTATTAATGTTATATTGACATCCCATACGTTTTCCAAAGAAATCATAGCAAAATTGGTTATGAAAAGGTTCCACTCTGGTACGTGACTCAGTATACAGGTACAGATCTAGGGAGTAACGTTGTGGTTGATGGCGTTGTGCTTTAAAATTTGACCGAAACCTTTTTCAGGCCAAAATTTGAGATTGTAAATGTTTTGGTGAAGGAATTTCTAACGCGGGTGAAGCTGCGGTTTAAAACTTGTTTTCCATAAAATAATGCAACACGTCTTGCGAACCTGACTGTAGTAGGATAGAAATCTCATAGATTGCAGAAGCTTATCGGGGAAGAGGATCCTGCGCCGTTCGGTCATTCGTAATATGCTTTATGACACCAAAACACAATTTGCATAAAAATGACCATAATGCTACCCCACCTTATTAGACCTTTTTGTGCAACATTTGTTTTTCTGTCACAGTGTGATTAGAAACTCACTTAAAACTATATGTTTTGACAGCACAGCATTCGCTGACATTTTCGTTATTTACAATAATGCTTTGCTATTTAATTTTAATTTAAAACTTGGTACAATATATCCGTACAACAGTAGAAGGTCACTGGTAAAAAGATAATGCCATGATATTAGTGTTTCTAAACTATTTATTCTTAAATCATTCACGTATCGAAATAAAATGGATTTTAACATTTCGTTTTTAACTAGCCATGCAATTTAATGCCAAAACACGATGATTTGTTTAATTCACTTTTAAACTATACATTTTAATGTGATAACGTGTTTTAAAGTCTTAGCACCTGGCAAAATTATAAGGACTTTGACTATTATTTTAGTAGCAAATTTGATACTGGAATCAAAAAAGTTCTGTATCATCTTCATTTTGACTGAATTATCTTCAAATTCTTCATAAAAAGACAGAGTTCTGTTTAGCCGCCAAAGGTTTGAAGTCACATCACACCAACAGTAGACTACAGAAAAATTCTGCTACCAGTTTTTGATCTTCTCTCGTTCCTTCTTTGCCTGATTCGAGGGTCGTCTCTAGGGTGGAGCAAATAGCGCCGTTCTAGGTGCTGGGAGCCAACCACACTCTACCCTAGGATAGACTAGTAAAAGGCTAGGGCCGTTGAATTTTTACTCTAGGTAGTTTAAGTATCTTAATTAAAATAACTCCATTATTTAATTTTAGACGATGCTGAAAATCGGAGGCGGCGCTGTACTGATAGCGGCGATCGTCGCCGTCTTTGTGGTCGCCACCCAGGGTCGGGATCCAGACTTGGAAGCCCTCGAGCATGAGGGTCGGGAGTACATCATGCAGCTGGATATAGCCACTGGGATCAGACGAAAAATAGCTCACAAGGCTGAGTGGGACTACACGTCCAATATTACCAAGGAAAATGAGGAGAAAAAGGTAATTTTATTGAATCAGGCGTTACTTTGCGTAGGTTGTATCTATGAACTATAAACAACTACTTTGCTTACTCGAGACCTTACGATAACTATGTCTATGCAACAACTGTCATACAGGTCCTCAACCTCTACGTTTTATCCCTTTTCCAGGCATAGTGCATAAAGCAACCACATAAATGTACACAATTATTCGACCTTACTAAGTATGCAATACGGTACAAAATCGTTTGAATACGTTAAAAATATTATTCGTTTAAAAACCCTCACAGAAAAACAATATAAAACTATGATTTATTTTGTTGTAGCACATATAAATTCGCCGGGCCTGGAAAAGGGTTAAAAATAAACACACAAATGAAAATGATGAGATGTGTTCTAAATAACCTGGATTAACGCAATAACAGCTCTTTATTGAACACCGCAAAATAAACAATTCAGAGCAATAAGTAGGTACATTAATACGGATTAATATAATTTTGTCTAAAAAGCATAAGGAATAAGTAGCGAATTAGGGTCTAAGTAGTAAGATTTCTGCTTTGCGGAGCTCCTATTTTACGTGGCTGAGGCGCTTCGCGCCCTGACGCAACTCTAACCTAACCTGGCCAATGTTTTTTTTTTATTTTTCAAGAAAAAACAGGTTAGGACCACTTCCTTCTTAGACCACTTATTTTTACTCAGAGTAGTTGCTTTTTAGACCACTTTTTAGACAAATTGATACTATACCGTAGAAAAATGTATTGTCGACCAAGAAAGTGCTTTACCAATTTCAATGATAGTTCCTACTTCAGAAATAAAACAATAAGACTGTCTGTCATATTAACTTGTGAGTGAAAATAGGCTTTGAAGTTTCAAGTGCTACAAATGACAATAAACCTGAGGATGGAAAATCGATTACTTGGTCGACTATAAACAGGCAATGAGCATACTTTTTATATTCCAAAAAAAGTCCATGCAGACTATCAATAAAGAAAATCTCTGGCAAAGTTTAGCTGTCATATCATTATAGTAAACATTTGATTGTAGCCCATAACACTTAGCGTAACTATATTCGCTTTTAACGACTGTTGCGAAACTAGATTTAGTTAATAGTACATTGTACTGTAATGATAGTCATCATCATCAAAGGCAAAGAAACATAAGTAGAATCAATCATACTAATGAAGATAACAGTCATTTATGTACACGTTCTCATTATTTGTAGGCAATAGTCAATATCAAAACTAGTTTTTCTGTTAGAACACAGTTAGATTGCTGTTTCGTGAATTCCTAAAAGCTTGAGTTAGACGTTGGCCAACCTTATTTTTTATTTATTGAGATTGCCTTACTCATCCTAGCTTTTTGTTTCAATCTCATTTAGTGGCTTGCTTCATTTGCAATTGATTTAATGAAATAATCATTTCAGCACAATGTGAATTCCAAACTAAATGATATTGTACTGGATAACTAACTCACGTCTCCAAGTTTAGCTGTACATGTTTCGGGCTCCTAGGAAGAAAGGCTACGAATTAGCCCGAAACATGTCAAGCTAAACTCGATTTAGGACGTGAGTTATCTGGTACAATATCATTTCATATGAGTGAGTCTCACGGTAGTTTCATGTTCAAAATACCAAACTAATTTGTTTTCAATTTCCAAGCTGTAAAGACCTGGTTGTCTGAGGTCAACCAATAATTGGCTACATTCCTAAAAAAATATAGTTGCTTCGTCAGTTACTGTGAAACAAAACAAGTTATATTTGAGGGACAAATGTTTGCTCTATTTGTCGATTTTTTGGATTGCTCCTCTACCACTCAAAGGTTGACCAGAGATCCCTGCAAATGTACTTAACAGACATTTATGTAACCTCGTACAATAAAGAGTTGGACACGCATTTTTTATGTTAGAATGAAGTTCGATGTTATACGCCTTGGTACACTTCTTTCATAGACGTGACATCACCAACCAGGCCCCGCTCTCCCGACCTTTGACGCCTTTTTTAATTTGATTGAAAAAAAGACATCTCCAATATTTTCTAAATGGTAGACTATTTTATAACGATATTTTACCCAGGATACACACAATTAGTGGAGTTGCTTCCCGCACCTGATCGTGCGGTGGTGAAACCAATATGACGGAATAAGTTGATATAATCCTGTGTACTCTCTTCAAAGCAAAAATTATAATTATAAATATTTAAAAAATCCAGATACAACTGCAGCTGGAGATATCAAAGCAAGAGAAAGCGGCGTGGGAGGACACGAAGATGTATAGATGGCAGGATTTCCAGGATGTAACCCTGAGGAGGATGTTCAAAAAGTACAGCCAACTAGGTGTGGCAGCTCTGCCCGATGACAAATACAAGCTTCTGATGAAGTCTGTGTCAGGGATGGAGTCCAACTATGCCACTTCGAAGATATGCTCGTATAAGAATCCAACGAAGTGCGATCTGGCGTTAGAACCTGGTAAGTAAGCAGTGATAAAATTGCGACTATAGTACTTCGTCAGCTGGAAGTATTGTGTTGTCTTGCGTTGTTCCATTGTAGAAGACTGATTAAACCAGTACCCCCCTAGCCACAGTCGGTCCCACGTGTAAGCAATAGTGTTGAAACATCTGCACACTGGCGCGTGGAACTGCGCGGCGGATTTGAATTGCTCAAAATGCTGGTCCAGAGACGGAGGCACATTTTTTCCCGCGGAAGGTCCTGAGCAAAGCTACATGATAACCTAAGAGATGCCTGTTGAAATGTAAGCTACTGCGAAAGACTTAAATTTAAAGAAAGATTGGGTTTCGTCCGTATTTGATAATTTTAAATATTGCAATTAAACAATCAAACGAACCAATCAATTCAAACGAATTCTGTACATTTTCGCTCTGCTTTTATGGAATTATACTTTTATAACATTATGTCGTAGTGTCATAATGGCGGAGTCGCTGGAGGAGCTCAATACTATGCTCAGTGACCTCAGTATCGTCTCCCAACAGGTGGGTCTTAAAATGAAAATGACAAGACTAAAATCATGTTAAATGTCCATGTCACACCCATGCCGGTTATCTTTGGGAACGATACACTCGAAGTTGTTAACCACTATTTCTACCTTGAACAAGTTGTTCTATTGGGTAGGTCCAACTTCGATAAAAAGGTTGCCCAAAGAATCCAACTCGGATGGGCAGCGTTCGGGAAACTTCGTGATATTATTATCTTCTCGTCCAATATTCCGCAGAGCCTGATGACTAGAGTCTTCGACCAGTGTGTGTTGCCAGTGATAACTTATGGCGCTGAGACGCGATCCTTGACTGTTAGCCTTTTAGAGAGGCTCAGGTGGAGTTTCTTTACGCGATATAATCCGATAGAACTAAAGTCACCGATATAGCTGGAAAAATATGCAGGTTGGCGGGCCACATCGCTCGAATAACAGATAACCGTTGGGGCAGAAAAGTCTTTGAGTGGCGACCATGAACCGGAAGACGAAGCGATGGCAGGCCTCCCACCAGATGGACTGAAGACATTGTGAGAGTAGCGGGAAACCGGTGGATGCAAGTGGCGAGTTGTCGTTCATTGTGCCGTTCTAAGGAGGAGTCCTTTGTTCAGCAGTGGACGTCTTCCGACTGATGATGATGATGACTTTGATAACGTCATGAACATTTTACATACTATTGAATCCCCCTTAGAAAGATAAAGTGAACAATAACTCGCCACTTGCATCCAGCTGCTCCTCGCGACTCTCGTGATGTCGTCAGTCTTTTTAGTGGGAATTCTGCCAATGCTTCGTCTTCTAATTACACCTAGTACCTACATCACACTACATCTTTTATTCTGATTTAATTACACCTCTGATGAAAAATTAGGCCTAATGTTTCTATGTTGAACAAATACACGATTTGTATCTGTTCCTGGTTCACTGGCCACACGAGGACCAATATGTATGACATGCTACAGATGATTTAGAAATTACTTTAAAAGCAATGTTCTCATTTCAGACATCACGGAAATCTTCGCTCACAGTCAGAATGTATCTGAGCTAGAGCACACCTGGATTGAGTGGCATAAGGCGGCCGGTACTCGGGCTAAGGACAACTTCACTCAATACGTTACACTGAACAACGAGGCTGCGAAACTCAACGGTTAGTATTTTTTATTTATAACAGACGTGATGTTAGTGCCAGGATTGTCCAGTGAAACTGAGCCACGTTGTACGGATGGTAATGATCGTATGCCAAGATAATTTTCATCATCAGCTGGAAGACGTTCACTGTTGAACATAGCTTTGATCCTAAAAGGGTTCCGTTTTTCCTTCTGGGGTACAGAACTCTAAAAAATATGACTTGCCGTACATGCTTAACTTCAGAGATATTTTTCGAGGAATGTAGAATTATTTAAATTACTTATGTTATTTATTTATTTATTTATTCAAAACAATACAATAATAGGCTTACAGTATGAAAAACCAAAACGCCTATCACGTTACATGCTTCACATAAATCAAGATGGATCACAAATAATTAATGTTATGTTAGAATATCAACAGGATTTGACTGTTCATCAGTTATTAGCCCATACAAAAAACTTTTTTGATGACTTTGTTGAATCCTAATCCCCTTTGAACTTTTTTCTAACGCTATTACTCTCCGTTTTCAGGTTTCAAAGACGTAGCAGAATGGTGGCAATCAGAGTATGAAGTTGCAGACTTTGAACAGCAGCTTGCTAAGCTGTGGGAGGATGTGAAGCCACTATATCAGCAGCTGCATGCATATGTCAGGAAGCAACTCAGGGACAAATACGGACCTGAAATTGTATCCGCTAAAGGACCTATCCCAGCGCATTTATTAGGTGAGGGCTTTAACTCAATTAGACTTGTTTTTCTTTAATATCGAAAATAATTTTGATATATAAATGTTTTTTTGATTATTTTGACAAGACATTTCTGATATGTGAAAGCAGATAGATAAGAGGATAGGATTTTGCATGAAGACACAACATAATACGCGTTGCATAAACATAGATATTATCAAATGGAGTAGAAAGAGGTTATTTAGCTTATTTATCTTCTGGTTTCCAGGTAACATGTGGGCTCAGACATGGAGCAATATAGAGTCCTACACGCGTCCATATCCAGACAAGAAAGAAATTGACGTTACACAAGCTATGAAGGACCAGAATTATACACCTCTTAAGATGTTCAAAATGTCAGATGAATTCTTCAGGTCGTTGAACTTGACAGCTATGCCTGAGAAATTCTGGCAGAACTCTATTATAGAGAAACCTACTGATAGGGAAATTGTGTGTCATGCTTCAGCATGGGACTTCTACGATGGTGAAGATTTTAGGTAATGAGGTAGATGAAGTGGTACTACGTGTTTATTTGCAATTATGCATGCTAGTTGGTTTGCTATTAGAGGTGGTGGTTTGTTTAAAGTTTATATGAGCGAGCGATTTTGAACAGCTTTTTCACCATGTTTTGTGCCAGTGTCTTAAGAAAATGACACATATTTGCAACGAAATGTAACTCCCGTCGTCATCGTACGCTTTTACTGCTTTTCTAAATTCCGTAGAATCCTCTAACGTTTGGCTTAATTTCAAGGATCAAGCAGTGCACAACCGTAGATTACGAATATTTCCAAACAACACATCACGAAATGGGTCATATTCAGTACTTTCTACAATACAAACACCTTCCGATCATATTCAGAGATGGAGCTAACCCAGGTAATTGATTTGAGTTTTTTATCAGGATCAAAATGTGCACGAGAATCGAAATGGAGAGGTTCAGAATAGTCCACCACGAGATGGGGCATGTTGAGTATTACCTGCAATATGCTCACCAGCCTGTTGTTTTCCGATCTGGCGCCAATCCAGGTGAATTGGGTTGTGACGTATATGGGGGCTTTATGTGTGATATCTGTTTCTAACCTACTTAATGATGTGACACCATAATAATGTTAAATGTAGATGATATTGATATATAATTTAAATATTTGCAACGAAAGAGAATGTTCATAAAGATTTACAATGAATTCGGGAAAATAAATAACGATGTAACGGGTACTGCAAAAGTGTGATCCTGGTGTTAATATATTTGTGCGTAATCTACTCAGCCTGTGCATTTCTTTTGTATTTGTATTGAAACTACCGACATATCTTGCGACTAGCTTTTGCCCGCGGCTTCACCCGCGTAGAATTCGGTTATCGCGCGCTGTTCCCTCGGGATCTCTGTATTTTTCCGGGATAAATAGTAGCCTATATCACTCTCTGGCCCATAAACTATCTCTATGCCAAAAATCACGTCGATCCGTCGCTCCGTTCCGACGTAAAAGACGGACAAACATACAAACACACAAATACACACACTTTCGCATTTATGACATTAGGATGGATTTTCTATTAAATGTACCATTTTCTTGCTATTGGTCATCACTAAGGATCTAATTGTACTAATGTCTTGAGAATTTCGTCAGTCTTCCTCTTCCGTAAATATTTATCGACATACTACTTTTTGTTAAGTGTTAACTCTTTTTCTCATTTCTAAAAGAACATTACTTAACGTTAAGGTGTAAAATAGTAGTTTTCCGTCCCATGTTTCAGGATTCCATGAGGCAGTAGGAGACACCATAGCACTATCCGTGTCGTCGCCGAAGCACCTACGGCGAGTTGGACTCATCAATGGTGATGCAGAAGATGAACAGACTGAAATAAACCAGCTTTATAAAATGGTTAGTATACTTGGTCAAGCATTTAATCATTTCAGGGTGCCGTACTCGAAGAGTGATAATCGGAACCCTAATTCATGCCACTACAACAATAAGCGATAAAGATTAAATAAATAAAATAAATAAGTAGGGTTTCAATCCACCAATAGAATGATCCCACATTGCGTAGAAGGCTCTGCTAGCAATGGATTATTATAAATAAGGTCGTTTATAGCGTATATTTTAATGCACGAATTTGTACGCAACCTTCGGAGCGCCAGTCTGACTTGCGCTTGGCCAGTTTTTATAATTCATTATTAATATTTTTTTGATCCTTTAATTTCTAGCAAGGGTAAGTTCCCATTTCCAATGATACTTTATTTGTTGCTATCTATGTTTACTCTAAATTGTCTTATAAATTGCCCGTCATTATTTAGTTCTACTGCTCTTCGCCCCTAGTTTTTTTACCGCTGACGCAAAAAGATTATTAGAGAGAGAAAGATTATTAGAATAGGTGTTATCATTTTTGAGATATTTAGTTTTGAACTATCAACGTTGTTTTTTTTATTTTCTTTTCTAAGTTCCATATCGTAAATACAAACTGAGACATGGATGCACAGAAAAACCAGAAAAAGGTCCTCAGCATTCCGTGCTGCGTGCTATAACCCCTACACCACTGCCGAAAGGGAATCTAGACACGATTTTTTCCTATGCATACATATCTCAGGTTGCTTATTTCTACTAGGCTATCTACATGACATCTATGTTGCGTCGACAGACGTCACATTCTTTCTGAACTAACCGCTCACCCAGACAAGAGATGTCGCTATTAAGCAATCAAATTATTATTGATTTTCCAAGTTGGTTATTGTTTCTAAGATCCATCTAATCTTGAACATTTTCTTTGAAACATTTCAGGGTATCGACAAGATCGTCTTCCTCCCCTTCGCCTATACTCTCGATCTGTTCCGCTACGGAGTATTCCGCGGCACCACTACTCCTGATGACTACAACTGTCATTACTGGAGGCTGAGGGAATCCCTCCAAGGAGTGGAACCTCCTGTCAATAGGACCGAAGAGGACTTTGATGCAGCGGCTAAGTACCATGTGTCTGCTGACGTGGAGTACGCTAGGTAAGATCATGGTGTAGAATAAACAAGAGGCAATGTCCCAGTTTGTAATGACAGAAGTGTCGCCAGAAACGTTCACATGAGCATTCAAACGCATTTATAAATCTATGCACTACGGTATTTGGCAACTCCTGAATTTGCCATATCCTGTATATTATTACGAAAATATAGATACTTACAGACAATGTTTAGCGAAAAGCTACGTTTGAGAGAGATGATGCCAGATACAGACAGATATTGACGTCAAACTTAATAACACCTCTCATTTTGTGTAATGTTAAAAAAAAACAAAGAAACCTGTTGTTACTTGATCTTGATCACTTTTCTACTAACTATCGCCTTGAATACATCAGCGATGTGTATTCTGTCTTCTTTGTGTATGAGTCTGACATTATATTGTATAGCTGAAATAAAGCTTCGCGTAGCAGCTTAAAAAACCGCTTCCTTACATAACCACCATCTCATTCCAGGTACTACGTATCATTCATCATCCAGTTCCAATTCCACCGAACCCTCTGCGAGTTGGCGGGCGAGTACTCGCCAACTAAGAAACTGGTCGACTGTGACATCTACCAGAGTGTAGAAGCTGGCAATGCATTAGCGTAAGTAAAGCCTGACCAGAAATATATGACTAATCGCCATGTTGCGAAATTTTATTGGAACTAATTTCTTACACTGGCAATAATTTTAATGATTGTCAGTGTCACTGTGGCGGTTTCTTTGAACAATAACAAACAATGCCCAAAAACGATTAGTAGTCAACAACGGATCATTGTAAATAATGTTTATAATAAACTACTGAAAATAACGCTTGGCGAATGAAACAACTTCACTACAAAACCTTTCCAAATTAACATCATAGCTAACAAGTCAAGATGTCATTGTTCCGACTAGACTGAACTATTGCTGTATAAATAAGAACAATATCACCCACTTGACAATAGTCATATATTTTTGGTTTACCTTTAAAATAAAATAATACCATTGACAATGGTCACCAATGAGGACTATCGCGTATGAATTCACCACTAGAGGCGCTAGTGTAGCGAGATGTCTCCGAAATGTCGAATGTCAGTGTTTTTGGATGAGCTACGCCGGTTTATTTATATAGTTAGAATAATTTTGTGAATATTTTGCAACACCTGAAATGAATTATGGCGAATACGCGTTACGGGGCAATGAATGTCTGTGTTTTGGGACAGTTTTGTCTTTCGGTAACCTTTGTCCTCCCTTTTTTCCGAACAAAACGGGACTATGCAACACTGTGGCATGCTTGATATTTTTATGGTACGATTTTAAGGTATTAAATGTGATTTAAATGTAAATTTTGTTTTCACGCTCGTAATAACAAACTAACCACTATACTTCAGACAGAACCTTTGTCTACAGTGGCGCCAACTGGTGAGCGCGAAAACGGTAGCCCTCATTGACTGAGTCCTAAACTAAGCAAATCTTGTACAGTCGATCACAAATTTATGAACTAACTTCATCCATAGTAAGTTCAAGCTTGTTCATTAAGACAACGAATAAACAAACTTATACAAAGTATTATTCTTGTTTTTTATGACAGTATATTAGTTTGAATTATGGTCTCTCTCAAGAATAGGGTCGTGAGTTAAAATCTGGGCACATATCCTCTCTCTGACTGTATTGAAATTTGTCTGAAATTAAATTTTAAATTAAAGCACTAGTTTTTTGTTGAAATAAAACATCCTATCCTATCCACATACACCTATAATGCAATTCAATAGTGTGTGTCGAGTTCTCAATAGACATTAGGCCCGCATGGGAGCTACAAAGAAATCAAGAGTAAGGTCGTACCCAGCAAATGAGCCTGATTGTAATACAGATGATGATAGTGATGTAATAAAACATATTTTAATTTGTCTTCTTCAGAAACATGCTCCGAATGGGCTCTTCCCACCCGTGGCCTGACGCGATGGAAGCGCTCACCGGCCAGAGACAGATGAAGGCCGACGGTCTTCTGGAGTACTTCAAACCCCTCCACGAATGGTTGAAGACTGAGAACGAGCGGACTGGAGAGTTCATCGGCTGGGAAGCTAGCAAGACACGTAAGTCGGATCAATCAAGTATTCTCACTGCCAGCAGTGCCCTGCATGTTGCCTATGAGAATGTGCCCAGGTGCCTCTTTGTGGTCGTGAAATGGTTTCTAAGGAACTTCAAACCTCTTGACTGACTGACTGACTTCACCTTGACTGGAATACAGCTATCTAATGTTATGAACGTGATCTCACATGCAGTATTTTGGGTGCTGAGTGCGAGCATAGAGCAGAAGGCTTGGGTTTAGAAAATCGGACAGAGACGAGCGTTGAATTAATTTAAATACTGCTTGACTGGCTCAATGCTCAATATGATTGATCACGACCATTGTTTGTTTGTTTGTTTGTATATACTCTTTATTGTACAAAAAGGAAAAACAAAAAGGTTATATAAATAAAAGTAAACCATTGACCATTGATCACGATGAACGGACTAGTTCAGTCTTATCACGGGAATATTATGCTATGTATATTAACAATCCCCCACTGCGTCGCGCGAGGTTCCGTGGTCTCCATTATACTGGCTGCATTGACGATTGTTTCCACTGTTGCTATTTCATCTCGCAATCTATGTGAAAAGCAGAGTGTAAAACTCGAGCATTAAACCCATTTTCCCCTCGACGTGTCTATCCACCCTCGTCGTACCGGCTCGGGTGGCTATATGAACGTCTTGGGTAAAACGGCTCGTGTTACGCTCTTGTTGTACAATCTACTATTTAACAAAACCTTATTGGAATATTTCTTGTCTCCAGAATACTGCACAGAAGAGCAGCGAGCGGCGCTGGAGTCGGAACGGAAGGAGGAGCGCTCTTGACGCGGCGTACTTACCTGATAGGATGTTTTATGCTAGGCTGACAATATTGTTAATAAACGTTTTTAAGGTTACCAAGTATTTTTATTGAGCCCGAATGGCCAATTTATTTATTTACTACTTATTTACTAGTTTTTGCCCGCGTGGAATTCGGTTATCGCGCGCTGTTCCCTAGGGAACTGTGCATTTTTTCGGGATAAAAAGTAGTCTATGTCAATCTCTGGTCCATAAACTACCTCTATGCCAAAAATCATGTCGATCCGTCGCTCCGTTTCGACGTGACAGACGGAGAAACATACAAACACTCAAATACACACACTTTCGCATTTATAATATTAGTATGGATTTTTCATGGAGAATTGAGAGATAGAATTAGACAAAACATAATCTTTATGATTTTATACTTCACTTAAAAATATATAAATCTTTGATGTGCCGCCCTGTAAAGTTAGTGAAATGAGTTACGATGATGTTCCTTGCAGGTGTCGGAGTGTCCTACGACGTAACGTCACGCGGAACTTTAATTGGCTCTATCTTCATCTCTTTTTAACTTCTTCACCGCCACAAAACAAACGAAGTGACGTGTTCTGTACCTACGCCACAGAAAAACCAGCGATAAATCAACTTGATTTCTAATTCCATTGCAAAAGGATTCATTTCGAGTTGAATGTCCATTTCACCGGTCATTTTCAACGGTCGATTGCGATCGATGCGATGTGTAAATAAATGTTTCTCTCTCTCTCTCTCATCTGTCGATTTTCGACGATCGAATAATTTTAAGTACCATAACCGCTAATCCAAATGTACGTATCTTTGAACAATGTTATGTAGTATTAAATGTAGCAAGACTGTCAAGATACCGCTAGCATCACAAGAATCTCTTATCAATGATG
Organism: Choristoneura fumiferana; assembly: GCF_025370935.1. Taxonomy (NCBI): domain Eukaryota; kingdom Metazoa; phylum Arthropoda; class Insecta; order Lepidoptera; family Tortricidae; genus Choristoneura; species Choristoneura fumiferana. The sequence goes on along the minus strand of NC_133475.1, from coordinate 1,984,374 downwards.
CTTGATAAAAACACCACTTCACCACGTCTCGAGTAGTTCAGTATCTTCTGAGGATCAGAACGGTATGTATCAATTTTTTAAAAGCTTTTATTGAGTTTCACCTGTCCCGTTGTCTCTATGTCTGTCTGTATGTCTGTAATCAAATCTTGCAAGTGAAATTTGACCAACTTCCAGTAGTTGGATTGACTTGAAATTTTGGTATACTTATGTAAATTGCGTGACAATACAATAATCTGGTAGTGACATCCTGGTAGTCCAGCCAGGATCGTCTCCAAAGGACGGAACTCTTCAACGGTTAATGGCATCGACTTAAAGGGTTGTTTCACACGTACCACAAACACACCACGTCGCAGCGTTAAAATGCGGTCAAGCTGTGGCTACGTGTGAATAGTGTCGCTGCGGCATTTTGCAGTTGCGTTGTGGTGCCTACAAAATGAGGTTGCGGTGTGGTTCCGTCGTGTGCAGACGCAGTTATACTCCGGCTTTCATAGAGGAAACACGCCTTGACTTGACTGAGCGTACTTATGGAATTTGAACAGGAAACATTGGTGTTGCCATCCTTGTTATGGCTTTTATTAGTAATTTAAGAAGAAGACGTCGGAATTAATGAAGGGGGGAGAGCGCAGGCGCGTGGTTGCGATGTGGCCGGCCGGCCGCTACGATTTGGTTGCAATGTGGTTGCGTTGTGGTCGTATCACACACGCGGTCGATAATGACAGCAAAATGTGGTTCGTGAGAATTGCACTATTCATTTTCAATACAAAATATGCGCCCGACCACGTGACGTGGTTGTGGTGTGATTGTGGTTGTCGTGTGGTTGTGGTACGTGTAAAACAAGCCAAAATTTGGTATGCAAATGTAATTTGGGTGACAATATAAGTACAGTCAAAAAATCTTGTATTAAAAATTATTTTTTTACCAAAAACTTATTTACATCCTAATCTTAACTAGTTATTATAATGTTATGTGTCAGTTGTGTAGTCGTAGTAGTCTAGTGGTTCTATGGCTACTCAAGCAGAAGGTCAAAGGTTCTAACCTTGGCTCACCTCTGAGTTTTTTCGGTTATGTGCGAAAATACATTTGATATTTACCATGAGCTTTACGTTGGAACTGGAACTACAACCCGAGCTTTCCACTCTGAAAGGAGGCCTGTGCAGTGCAGTGAAATGTGTAGATATAGGCTGACATTTGGACGATGCATGATGCCGCATTTGTTTGTAGGCTGAAGGGGGGAGGAAGCAGGGGGAAGGGGGAGGGGAGTTAGGCCTCCGGATCTCCCACTCACCGTACGAAACACAGTAGCAAAACTACTATTTCACGCCGGTATTCTGTGGGAGTGTGGTACTAACCCCGCCGGGCCGGCCCATTCGTACTGCAGCCAGGTGGTTGCAGTAATTCTCTATAGTTCGGTTCACGTGAAAAGAGCGCTGGCGATATACCTACGCAGTGAGCAATTAACCGACCAAACGAGTGGAAGGACGTGAGGCGCGGGTGAGGAGCGAGGGAGGGCTTGGCTGTGCCATCGCGCTATTGGTTCGGCAGTCGACCTTGACCTTTATCTTTTCGTGCGCGACGGTACCCCTGCGCAAACACATCCCCTCCACTGTCACCCAGCGCTCTTTTTATGTGAGCCAAACTATACCACATAAAACTTGGTTATGGATACATTTCTAAGTTTATGGATAAGTTCTTGAATGGAGACCGTGGATTGGCAAGTGCAGCGTAGCACGTCTACCAACGAGATGGAGAGATTACCTGGTTAAAACTACGGATTCAAAGTGGACGCAAGCAAGCAACTAGAGGTCCATGGCGGAGGTCTATTTCTAACAGTGGACGTTCTACGGCTGATACGATGATGATGATGATGATGCGTAAATTTAGTACAGTGTAATATACGAACGTAATGTTATAATTATAGGTTGTTTGTTCATATTCCGGAGCCTCGATTCCATCTAGCGTAATTTTGTTCCGCTCATAACAACAGGACAACAGGTAAATGTTTTCAAGTTCGGACAGACGTTTAAAGAGAGCGTCGAAGTGGTTATGCATTACCACGCCATTTTCTACTTAAACCAAATTCTTTCACACACACACACACACACACACACACACACACACACACACACACACACACACACACACACACACACACACACACACACACACACACATCACGCCTGTATTCCCAAATGGGGTAGGCAGAGCACACGAAACGTTACCGCTTCGGAGCCACTTTTAGCAATTTTAGGTTTTAAGTTTGACAATAACTATACAATAGTGACAGGTTGCTAGCCGGTCGCCTACGGTATACCTTAACCTATTTTTAGACACACAGGGAAAAATGATATCTATGACTCGTCGGGATTAGATAGGAATGTTATTTTAAAATAACAATTCAATATAATAAAATGGTACGTGCGAAGCTCCGAATCCGCACTGGGTCCGCATGGAAAGTACGGACCAAGCTATCTTATTCTGAGAGGAGGCCTGTGCCCAGCAGTGGGACGTAAATAGGCTGGGATGACGATGATGATGATTATTTTAAAAAGGAACTTAATCATACTAAAGCATGTGCTTACACATACAGCCTTTTTAGCCTAATTTTTACAATGATATTGATATTAATGATATTCCTCTGTTGCACATAAAATGAAATTTGTCTTGGAAGACATTTACTCTCTTTGCTTAAAATCAAGGCATATGTAAAAGCATGTAAACATCAATCTTTTTGTCAATTTTGTACTTACTTGAAATATTTACATTATTATGTATCTAGTGGAGTGAATAATTTTGTGAATTTTATAGGGAGCACTCCTAGATAATCCCTAATATCTGTGATTGATTCATTGTTATGTTCTCAAAAATTATTTGAAGTAAGGAGTTCTAATAAAAAAATCTCTCTCTCTTTCTTGGGTCAGTCCCTCGTGTCTGAGGATCGTTGTCAGTATCAATATTGCATCTGGAGCGTATAATCTGTTTCTACCGATTCCCGTCCAGCTTGTCTCCCACGACCGTGTAAAAAATGGAAGACGGTTTTTTACTGAAACAGTCCATATATTATATTCGACTGGATGGCAAACGAGCAAGTGGGTCTCCTGATGGTAAGAAATCACCTCCACTCATAGACACCTACAACACCAGGGGGATTGCAGATGCGTTGCCAACCTAGAGGCCTAAGATGGGATACCTCAAGATATAGTCAAAATACCTACCACGCACAGGAATTATTACGCTAACACACACGAGTAATATTTGAGTAATATTTTATAATTGGTGAATGATCTTCAGCCATAAGTGTTCCCAGCTACAATCAATTCTTCTAGACTTTCATCGTTTTTACGCTCTATGACCGAAATATGGAAGAAAATCTTTAAAAATAAAAATTTTCAATTCATTATCATTTAGTGCATAACACCGTCCATCATTGGTTTCGGCTCCAACGTTGACAAAGAACTTCAAAATCTTAAGCATGACAGACAGCCCGCCTAGCTAATTCATTTACATACTAATACCTATCTTAATACACATACTTTTCAGTCAACCAACATACTTCATATTGTTAACTCGTATAAGTTTTCGTAAATAATGCCTTGCGGATACTGCAGCGAGACTGCCAAAAAGGTTTTGTTTGTAAGTACATTATTAACCATCCTTTATGCACATAATAAAAATTGATCCATTATAATGTAATATGTGGTTTATTTTGTTAAATGGAAAGTAATGGTGCTACAAATAGAGCGTGAAAGTTAAATTCATGGCCTCTCAAGAAGAGGATAAAGAGGATACTAGGTTCGAACACACTTCCAAGTTTTTCATAACTTATGTGAAAGATTCTTGATCTATATCATGAGCTAAAAGCTATGCTTGAATGAGACGAAATAGTAAGATAAGATATAACTGTAATAATCTGCACACATAATACGTATTATAGATGTTCATTGACGGACATGAGACTGAACTAAATATGAACACTTAATCTAGTCCCAAAGATAGATACTCGGATAAAATACATCCTGAATAGTTCACAGTTCAGAATAACCACCAAAAAGTTGGAAGCCCCCGACTTTGTCACTTCAAAGTTTAATATCTTAAAAACGGCTGAACCGATTTTAATGAAACATGTCTAAGAATTATTGCTAGAAAACCTGCATACAAATAAAAAAACTGCATTAAAATCGTTTAAGAGCTACGGCGCCACAGACAGACACACACACACACACACACAGAGAGACACACATAGCAGGCAAACTTATAACACCCCTCTTTTTGCGTCGGGGGTTAATAAACATCGTTCGTCCATGAAACAAATCATTCGAGAAAAATATTTTCGGCGAAAAGCCAGGACCCCACAACACACATACCATCTACCTACAATAATGTCATCTGTTCCGTTCTTACAAACCAGTGCATAAACAAAACCACCATACAAATATGATACATACACTTAACATTTCCCTCGATTAATAAGAAAACTGACGGGCATTGTTATTGTGGCAGAATGGAAAACCTACTTCATTGACTGTATAAACTTACCCTATTAACTAATGATTTTATTTGCTTAAGAAGTATGTCAAGCGTTGATTTAAATAACAAAAACATAACAAGAATCACTGCAGGGCTACTGCGAAACTCGAAACTCGAAGTTCGTATCGTACCGTCCCTCTCGCTCTCGTATTAAATGGTATAAGTGTCAGAGAGACCGCATGACGTGAACTTCGAGTTTCGAGTTTCGTAGTAGCCCTGCTGATACGGTAAATGCATCAGCGAACACTCCTTGACATTATTGCTCCATCTTTTTATGTTAATTTACTTGGTTCAAATATACTTAAATATGAGGAGAATCTCAAGCTCTGGTATTTGAACGCAGGGAGTCGTAATTGTAAGTGTTTGTCATAGTTATTCATCATCATCATCATCAGTTGTAGGACATAGGATTCATTGACCCTCTTTGGAAGCGGCCACCGTGAACCCGGGGCTTTAACCAGGTCATCCGTCCAACTCGTTGGTAGACGTCCTACGTCTTAGATCCGCGGTAGCAAATCAAGAACATTCAGTTATTATACGGGTTTTAATTGGTTCTTGTAAAAACAAGCAAAAAACTGACCAATGGGGACAGGAGAAATAGATCTCTCTCATTGGTCTATTATATTCCTAATTCAGTACAAGACATAGGTAGTGTAAATAAGTTCCCCTCATTTAGGATTAAAACCCACCGTAGGAATTAGATATTTTGAAATAATATTAACAAATGTGACTTAGGACTAACGCTTCTATGAATACGTACCTATATTTTAATAATAAGGTCACCTTATATTTTAATTTAGTTTTCACTTTATCACGTACACTACTCTAGGTGTAAATTTGTAAACTTGTAAACTTAAATAACTATTTAAGGATTTTATTATCTCGGTCAAGTGAGTATCCTTCCGCTTTAAAAGATAAATAAATGTTTTTTTTTTTAACAAAAAACGACTTCACAGATTCCAAAAGCATAACATGCTTCCGAAAGCCCTAACTGTAATTGTAATATTTACATTAAATTAAATTCAATAAAATTAAATTTATTTTTTTAAAGGCTCGACGCCGACGATTCACCCGCGTTGGAAAGGTAAAGCCAGTGCGTTTGAGTAGTTTCATTAACAAAGCTACTCGCACACTTGATCAAATTATTGTCAATAACAATTAAAAATCAACCCCCTTTTTTGTTTAGTTTGGACCATATAATAGAATATTAACTCTGACATGTGTACATATTATTATAGGTATAATTATTCTTTGAGAATTTGCTTATATTCCTTTAATTTTACCAAAAAGTGATTGAAAGAAAAATCTACGATTACAAAATAATTAACATTTAATGCATAACCCGGCCCTTTAGCTATTTACATACTGCAAAAGAATGCCTATGTAAACAAGATAATACATTATAATCATTTACATAAATTTTTAGTCATTATGGTGCACAATAAAAAAAAACACGAACGATTTTTAGTGTGCGATTGTTTTTAAAAGGAACATAAATATATATTTTTGTAAACAATATTTAAATTGAATGTAATTGCATGTTGAATAACTAATACTTAAATACTGAATTTTACGTCCGAAATGGGCAAACTGTAAAAACTTCTCGAGGCATAATAAATGTTAAAACTTACATGCGTTTGTAAACAATAATTTATCAATTTAATATGAATGAACGTGATTGTAAGCGCAAAACACACCCAGGACAAAGCGGGTCAGGAGTGGGTCGGATCGGGAGTGCGGCGGGCCTATTTACGTGACTGGATATGAACAACATCACACCGACGGCGGCCGCGGGGTGGGTCGTGTGCGGGGGTGCCGCGGTGTGATTTATAAATGGACTCGCCGCACTCGCGACCCGACCCGCTCCCGACCATCTGCCGTCCTATGTGTATTTCACGCTTAAGGATTCTTTTACTGACGATGTCCTATCTCTTAACTAGATGGTCCTCAAAATCCTGGGTGAGCTAGCCCTCGTGGGGGCCATAGCTTCGGTCTTCATAGTGGCTGCCCAGGGTCGGGCTGCAGAGAGGGCAGCAGAAGAGGCAGCAGGAAGGGACTACATGAGGAGATTGGATGAGCTGACTTCCAAATTGAAGAATAGGAAGGTCATAGCTTCATGGGACTATGAGACGAATATTACGAAGCAGAATGAGGAGCGCATGGTAATTGGTTTGATAATTAATTGCTGGCGTTACTTTGCGAAAGCTCTTATCCTTTTTGGCTGACTGGAAACCAACTCATTGGGTATTAGTGTTATGAATAAACTAATTTTAATCCAAAACGCCCTTTATAAACAATTCTGAATTACTTAAATTTAATTTTCAGTTACAAATCTCGTTGGACGTAGCAGAAGAAGAGAAAGAAAACTGGAAGGAAACAATGACCTACTTATGGCGAGAGTTTGAAGACGAAGACCTGAAGAGGATGTTCCAGAAGTACACCAAATTGGGAACGTCGGCGCTCCCCGAAGACTTGAACCAGAGGTTGATACAGGCTATTAACAATATGCAGTCCACATATGCAAAGGCGACTATCTGCGATTACAAGATAAAGACAAAGTGTGATTTGCATGTGGAACCAGGTCAGTTGCAATATTTACTATTATAAAGATTGAGAGCACTGAGTGGTAACCTCACCTCTACAAGAATGTTTAAGAGTAAAAGTAATGTAGCTGAGTAACTTGGGCGAGAGAGTTTTAGATAGAAATACATTCATCGTCATTGAAAACAACCGGCCTTGTGTGAGACAGACTCACTCATCGAGCGTTACGTATATTATCTTAAAAAAAAACTGAATTTAGTTGAAGAAATATATACAATTTCTAATTTATTTTCCCACTCCAAGTAAACGGATTATCTTAAGATTGGGGGCTCAACACATATTGGATTACAAAAAGTCCTACCAGTAAAAAGCTTAAATTAAGTATTAAAACGTTTTATACTTGCTTTTACAGAGGTAACAGACATCTTCGCTAACAGCGACGACCCTGAAGAGCTGAAGCATGCGTGGGTGGAATGGCATAAAGCTGCTGGTGCACCTTCTAAGGGGAACTTCACTGAATACGTGCAAATGGATAATGAAGCTGCTCATCTGAATGGTAAATTACTTGTGTCTTTTCTTGTAGCAATGTAGACTGAAATACAAAGGCAAATCTTTGATTTGAATGACTGGTATTGACTTGAGAATATCTGAGATTCCATTTCCTTCTTTTTAAATCGGCACTCTATTACTGGAGGTTGGTTGTCAGTTCTGAAATTTTCATTCTGTCTTGAGCCACTCGGAACAGTTGCACTGCACTCCTGATCCCGGTCTACTCCCTAAGACTCCGCAGCAATGATTTTTTCCGCCTTTCAGGGTGACGTTTTCCAGTATGAAAATAAATCCATCCATAATCGTATTCAACAACAAAAATAATCTCCTGTTTTATTCATTCATTTTAGGCCTATATACATCTCACAGTTTGGCACTTTCCTTGTCTTAGAATGAGAATACTCAGGCTATATTTTCTGCGCAGGCCAAAACGTTATACAATCGTCAGTATAGTTCTTAAAATATCAATAAAGAATTCACAATGTACGAGTAGACAGAGAAACGTGTACACATCAAAACCTGAACTATCAATTCCGAATCCTAAATGCCCGAAATTTCTTATTTCAGGATACGAGAGCGTAGCAGAGTGGTGGCTGAGTGAATACGAGACGGCAGACAGCGAGGAGCAGTTCGCAAACTTATGGAGTCAGATCAAGCCCCTGTACCAGCAGATCCACGCGTATGTGAGAGGCAAGCTGCGGCAGAAGTATGGAGAGAATGTCGTGTCGGCGCGGGGACCCATACCGGCGCATTTGTTGGGTAAGGAGTTCCGAAAACTACTACAATACCCGAGACTTATCACGCAACGAAAGGAGTAATAATTACCTCGACAATTCGGCCACATTGCAGTAGCCGTGATCACGATACTATGAGGTCGAGTTAATTATTACCCGATTGATTACGCGTGATAATAAATCCTGAGTGTTGCAGTAGTTATGAATGAAAATTGCGGAAGTTTAAATCATTATAACGAGTATAAACAGTGCTGAAGACAAAATGTATAATTTAAATATTCAAGCAATCATTGCTAACGGTTAAAACTTTACTCAAAAAATGTACGATAAAGCATTCTGGGTAAAGTTTTATTTAGGCTTTTCATTTAAAGAGCATCATAGTGATTTGAATAGATCTCTTTTAATTAGATTAGATTATGCTATACGAGCACATTAAGAGAAGAGGTATTTACTTTTTTTTTAAGTAATCTTAGTCTGTTTGTCGTTAGAAGCTGCTTGGTATTTTATACTTTACTAATTTGTTAAATATGGCAGTTTTTCTTCAGTTAAGTGCTTGTTTAATAATTTGTTTTTCTTACAGGTAACATCTGGGCGCAAACATGGGGTAATATCGAGAAGTTTTCCAAACCCTTCCCTGACAAGCCAGACGTTGATGTTACAGCCGCTTTGATTCAACAGGTAACAAGATTTGAATGAACTGCAATGAAAATGTATGAGCAGTCAGCAGTAATGTTGCAGTTGGATAGCAGTCCGTCTATACTGGCCCTAAACGAATATATGTAGTTAAAAGCTTGCATTGTAGTAGGTATCGGTGCAGGCATTAAGTAACCAGTCAAAAGCAGATGCTTGATGCAAATGATCTTGGTTTACTTATAGGTATATCTGATCACTCAGCAATATTTTTCCATCGCAATTTAAATTCCCGTAGTTTCGTTTTGCGCCTTTCTTCATTTCTTGAATACTAAATTTCATCTCTTTGTATATAGAAATACACTCCATACAAGATTTTCAAGACAGCTGAAGAGTTCTTTACGTCCATCAACTTGAAACCATTGCCAGATTTGTTTTGGGACAAGTCTATCATTGAGAAGCCTGATGATGGCAGAGAAATGGTGTGCCACGCGTCGGCTTGGGACTTCTTTGATGGAGAAGATTTTAGGTAAACAAAAACCCTTTTCTGGTCCGCACCATATCAAACAGTAAACAGGAAAACTCGCAGCCAAAATATTAAGGTGCTGGCATGCTGCTGGCAATATACTGAACTGATTGCATTGCATTTTACAGAATCAGGCAATGCACGGCTGTCACAAATGCTTTCTTCAAGACAACGCATCACGAGTTGGGACACATACAGTATTACCTACAGTACAAGGATCTGCCTGTTATTTATAGAGAAGGAGCTAATCCAGGTATTGTCGTATTTATTATTTTCCTTATGTTGGGTTATTTTTTTTCCCGACAGCATAATGACGTTCAGAATCCTATTGGGCTTGCCCAGTAGGTGTGGGGTCCATATCAACTCGCATACTTATTGAAAGTCCGAATGTAATGTTTGTCAGAATGATCATTTGTCAAAACTCTTTTTTCTCTGAATCCAATGATTGTTCAGAATTGTTATAAAACAAACCGAACCTAACCTATAGTTTTCTATAGGATGACCATTTCAAATTTTCAGAAGAATTTAAGGTTTCAGTGGAAAAAAAATATGACAAGCGATGATTCGGACAAAAATTACGGTATATGACTAGTGAAGAGTATGTGAACTTTGGCGCTCCCGTAGGTGTGTTCAAGCAATCATGATTAAGACAATAGTTTCTCTTCTGGGCCGAAACAGACAGAGCACGCATGCTCTCTAGAACAAACAGTTCGCGTAATTAGTCTTTAGTTCCTAGTTTCTTAGGTTTTACCTAAGTCTAACGTAGCTATTAAGTATATCTCTAACCCTCTATAAAATCTTTTGTAACCATAGGTATTTCGAAATAAAATAAATATTATTATTATTATTTATATTCAATTTGATATAGACTTAATTTTCAAGGATTCCATGAGGCTGTTGGTGACGTCATAGCGCTGTCAGTATCAACACCAAAACACCTCAGAGTCATGGGATTGCTGAAGGATGAGACCGACGACGAAGAATCTGAAATTAACCAGCTTTACAAAATGGTACGGAAACGGAATACATAGCCAATTTATTTCATACATTTTCGTAAATAGCTGTTACTGCTGAGTGAAGTTTGTCTTTAGTAGTCTTTAACACTGTAACAGTCAATTAGTGAACTAAATAATGATTTGATTACTTACTTATGCTCGTGTGCCTGTTATTAGATAAAAAAAAATGTACTACTTTGAGTACCTAAACTCTACAATGCATTGGTAATTTTATGTCCATATTTTTAAATTGACATTATTTTGCAAATTCTTTGGATATTTTCAAAGGAAAACATATTTATCTATTTTTGTGCTGGGGTAATCGACGCACATGAATATTATACAAAAACAAATAGAGTATTCAGTTAAGTTTTCTATCCTTCTCACAGACCACTACGTTTTAATACACAGCACAGTAGGGGTAATCCATAAATAACGCCACACTTTTAGGCGGAGGGCGGATCAGGTAGTTTGTGACACAAGAACAAAATAATTGCCAATTTCATAGCAATATGTGTGAGTATGACAAAGAGGGCGGAGGTGCTAAAAATTGACAAAATTGTTGAGACGTACTTTTTCGATGGCCCCGTAAATGGTGCATTAAAAACCTCATAATTTTGCATTAGCTCATGATTTTCAGGGTCTAGACAAAATAGTCTTCCTTCCATTCGGGTACCTCCTGGACTTGTTCCGCTACGCCGTTTTCCGTGGCTTCACGACCCCAAGAGACTACAATTGCCACTTCTGGCAGCTGAGAGAAGCCCTGCAAGGCGTGGAGCCTCCAGTTCCCAGGACCGAAGATGACTTTGATCCTGCTGCTAAATACCATATTTCTGCTGATGTCGAGTACATGCGGTGAGTAATCAATTTTAATTTTAATTCATAGCTCGTATTTTACATTTTCTTTATGGATACCTCTTCAGAAAGACCAAAATACCAAATTTAGAACCAGATGGATACTGTGTGTATACAAAGCATAAAAACGAGACGATACGACGGTAGACGAGTCGTGGAGTGCTAAAATAAATACTTATTGCAATTTCATAATGTCAAAAAAATCAACAGTATTTTTATCACAGTCATACATAACTGTTTACCGTAAATAGTTAAACTTAGTTATTAAATGTCTTTCACAAGGCAGGTGCTGACCTATTACAGACACCTTAATTGCGCTTGTTAATGCCCTAGATATCCTTTCAGGCACTATTGCTTCTCAGTTTAAATAAGAAAGAAAGAAAGAAAGGTTTATTTTGGCTCCATAAGTACCACCTAAAACTAAGACTAGAACTAGCACTAAAACTAAACGCCGCATATTATGTGCAGCAACGCTGGTTTCTGTGGAGCCCAAATAAGTGGCATTAACATACATGTACTTAAAACTGCCTTCTTTTTTCCAGCTACTACATCTCCTACATCATCCAGTTCCAATTCCACCGTTCCTTGTGCCAAATAGCTGGAGAATATGTCCCGGGAGACCCGAGCAAGTTGCTGTCCAGATGTGATATTTACAATAACACTGACGCTGGTGAAGCTTTGGGGTAAGCTGCATTAAATAATTTAATGAATCAGGCATTACTTTGTGGAGGTCTATATCAATGAACTATCAACAATTACTTTGCTCACCCGCAACCTAACTCTTTCTAAAATTATGTTATAAATTATCTAAAAATATTCTAAAATTTTCATTGAATGCTCCAGAAAAATGCTCCAACTGGGTTCATCCCGGTCGTGGCCAGATGCCATGGAGGAACTGACCGGGCAGCGCGATATGGATGCCAGCGGGGTCATAGAGTACTTCCAGCCGCTATACCAGTGGTTGAAGGCTGAGAATGAACGGACCGGAGAGTTCATTGGATGGGAAGCTAGTTCAGTCCGTGAGTACTTTGCATGAATCACTAACATGAGAGCCTTAGGGGAGGCCTATGTACAGCAGTCGGACGTCTTTCGGCTGACATGGAGATGATGACTTGAAGATAGTATGAAATGAAAATAAACAGCTGAAAGGAGACCGCATTCAATCTTTTTAACTTGCGATGCGATGAAGTAGTGCTTCATTTAAAAATAAATTCTTACTTCCTTAGTAATGTTATAAATGTGAAAAGAACTGTCTGTTGGTCTGTCGGTCTAACTGTCTGGCATATTCACGCTTAAACTGCTTTAGACGAAATTTAGAAAGGAGAAAGTTTAAGGGTTCAGAATGGACATAGGATATTTTTATCTCGAAAAATTGCGTACTCAATGGATAGTGATATACAAGTTCCTGGAAATCAGCTAGTGATTAATATCAATCATCACTTTTTACAGAATACTGCACCGAAGAACAACTAATGGCAATGGAAGACTCTGATTTTGAAAAGAAACTGGACTCACTTTCTGATAAAAAGTAAGTAATCATCTACATAAATAACTATAGTATTAAAAATAAAAACAGTATTGATAAGATCGACGACTTGACTGAGTAGATCTAAAGCAGAATATGTAGTAAAGTTTATAGCGAAAGATTTTCTTCTTATTTCTTTTTTTTCAGATCGGACTAAAGCTCACCACCGAGAATATAGTTTAATAATCAATGTACATAAACAGCACATTTGAATAGTATTCAATAAATTATTTCAAATAATACAACGTGTTTTATTAAAAGTTAAACAGACAGGTGTACTTCATAACCAACACAATGAATACTACCTACACCACGCTTTACCTTTGGGCCAAAATCATTTATCGTGAGATCCGAAGGATCTCTCTAAATCTTGTCCCTTTAGCAATACTTGGAAGGACCAATTGTTCTACGTCCAATGATTTTGTAAGTAAAGAAAGATACTTCATATGCTCACAAAAGAACCGAAAAACATGATTCTAATACAAGGGCAGCACACATGCATACACGCCTTAATATTCTTTTTTGCTCATTTTTCTTTTTCATTTTTTCAAAGATATGTGAGAGCAGAGACTTCAAACTGTCGCTTATTTAACATTTAATTTTCGGCGCGCTAATGACCTAGCAACCTATATCGTTTTCTACGTTCATTCCATCATCCCAAGTACATCTTTATTCACGTCTTCAAGCCATTTGTATCATCACATCAGCAGTAGGAAGTTCACTTTGGAACTTAGGCTTTCTGTCATCCGCTCATCTCCTTGGTGGATTTGCGGTCTCAATTCGAGAACTGTTCTCCGTGCTATATGGCCTGCCCATTGCCACTTCAACGAGTCATCTATATTATCCAGTAGGTACCTTTAGGTAAGAAACATGTTATTGAAATCGATACCAATAAAATGGCACTACTTTGATAAAAAAAACCATAGAGTGACCAAGCGGTGTCCTAAATGCGTTTCAATGGCAGGATGTGACACAACACTGTTGACACAGCCATGACCAGTTCGCAGAATGACTAGACGCCTACTTGGACGAAATCATTGTTTCAGATGGAATGCTGTTGCAAGCTGGAAATGGGGTTTCATTAGTAGCTTTTGTAATTTGATTTTGTTTTTAATTGGGTCTCACTTATAAAATAAATAAATATTATGGGACAATTCACACCAATTGACCTAGTCCCAAAGTAAGCTTAGCAAAGCTTGTGTTATGGGTACTAAGCAACAGATAAATATAATTATATAGATAGATACATACATAAATACATATTATTAAACACCCAAGACCCGAGAACAAACGTTCGTATTTTTACCCGACTGCCCGAAGGAGGGTTATGTTTTTCGAGCATATGTATGTATGTATGTATGTTTTTTTTTCTTGAGGGGAAAAATACGATTACGTATCATAGGGCTATGGTGTTTTGCGCCCCGTATGTCGGACTCGGGCTGGTAGCGACCTATACCGACTAAAAAACCACCTCGTTTCCTCTGCCTTCTTCCTCCCCATGGGGTCATGTATGTATGTATGTGGGTATGTATGTACATTTCTTTGGTCCTCGCTGCAGCCTAAACGGCTAGACGGATTTTAACATATGAGGTATCATTGGATTCGTCATAACTGTCGGAGCGAACGGCTAGGGTTTAGGACAGGGCGTGAAATGTAAGAAGGAGCGTCAGTGTCTAGGACACGGATATCAAATGACGCCTCCATCTTAGCATTAAAAAAACTTACAAACTGTCGGCATAAGACGAGGATAGAAAGACATTGTGAATGCGCCCGCGAACGTTAGAGCGTTAGACAATACAGTCTCAGGTATGTTGTTTTTGTCAATAAGGAGATTAGAAACTATTAGAAATCCATTCTTTGAAAAAAATAATTAAAGTCCCCACAAAAACAGAAAGAAAACTATTAACCACAGCTCCGAGTGATTGACCCGACAATAGAAAATTTAACACACGCTGTTTTTTACTTACACCCATACGCTTTTTACTAACAAATCTAATCAAAATACATAAACAATGATATCATGTTTTTTTGTAAACATAAAATATACTATTTTTTGCGTGCTCCACATTTTCCGGTCTATTTGTTTCTCTTGCCTAACTTTGTTTTGCGTTTACAACTCTTCTATTTCTTTGTGATAAGGTACATTATTCAAGGAACTGTTGGTAAGTGGTTGGTGAGGGTCATTACAACTTGTAGACGCAGCAACAAAGGTAATTTTGAGCAGCAGTATGGGCGTGGTAGCACAATGTGACAAATCATAGTTTTTCAACTACAAAAAACCAAGGATTCTTATATGTTTTGTATGATTCATAAGGTATTCTTACAGAATTTAATGCCATTAATCTATTTTTTTTAACCCCCGACGCAAAAATGTCTGTCTGTCTGTGGCACCGTAGCTCTTAAACGGGTGGACCTATTTGAATGCGTTTTTTTTTAAATTTGAAATCTGGTTTTCTAGCAATGGTTCGTAGACATGTTTCATCAAAATCGGCTCAGCCGTTTTTGAAATATTGATTTTTGAAGTGACAGCGTCGGGGGTTTTCCAACTTTTTAACCCCCGACGCAAAAAGAGGGGTGTTATAAGTTTGACCGGTATGTGTGTATGTCTGTCTGTGGCACCGTAGCTCTTAAACAGGTGAACTGATTTGAATGTGTTTTTTTATTTGAAGGCAAGGTTTCTAGCGATGGTTCTTAGACATGTTTTATCAAAATCAGTTGAGCCGTTTTTGAGATTTTGAACTTTGAAGTGACAATTTCGGGGATTTTCCAACTTTTTGTTTGTCAGGTTATTTAACCTCTGACGCAAAAGGGGTTTTATAAATTTGATGCCAATGTCTCTCTGTGGCATCGTAGCTCTCAAAAGGATAAACCAATTTCAATGTTTTTTTTACGTGAAAGAGAGTTTTTTACGGTGGGTTTTAGCTATTTAATCCAATTTCAATCCATAGTAATTTTGAAGTTTCTGAAAAGGGATTTTGTTTCTATCCGTATTTCGGTGCGTTCTTAAGGATATATTCCAATTTCAATACATAAAGTCAGAGTTTTTTCTCTTTTATATATATAGATGATCAGAACAAATACCTTAAATAAAATTAGAACAATCGATCACCATGCCATTCAAAATTTAATCAATTAGTTTTTAACATCTTCGTTCTGCGGAGGTCAATAACCACGCTGTTCTTCCTTCCAATCCATATTTAGCGCAAATTAGTCCTTATTAGTGCAACACTTAGCTAGGGCTACTTATACCATGTCAAGGTTTGTACTATCTCAATGTTTATGTTACGAAATTTGGCACTAGTATTCTGCAAAGTGCGAGAATTCTGAAGACACCCACATAAAATGTTTTTCCACATACATTTTCCTATAAAAATAAGCACTTTAGCTGGCTACCGAAGTCTTTTAGGGAGAAGTAAAAACCAAACCCCTTTTATTAGGTCTTCGTTGTTTATAGTATCTTTTAGTATACCGTAAAACGGGGTTACTTTAAAATGCAGGTCTTTGGAAAACAGTTTATACGCCATTTCCTTTTTTAGGGTTCCGGAGCCAAAATGGCAAAAACGGAACCCTTATAGTTTCGCCATGTCTGTCTGTCTGTCCGTCCTCGGCGTTGCTCAGAGACTATCAATGCTAGAAAGCTGTAATTTTGCACGGATATAAAGATAAAGTATGCCGACAAAATGGTACAATTAAAAGTTTTAAAATCATTAGGGGTTTGATAGGAAGATTTTTCGATTCAGCGATGTGTTTGCGAAATATTCAACCTTAAATTTCAAACTTTTCATTAAAATCGAGCGTCCCCCCCCCCTCTAAAATCTAAACCGGTGGGTGGAAAAATTAAAAAAAAATCAGGATTGTAGTAAGTATATCAAACTTTCAAGGAAAACTATAGCGGCCAAGTTTGCTTGAGAATTATTAGTAGTTTATGAGTAAATAGCAGCCTAAGGTATAAAATATAAGTACCTAAACTTGGAAGATTCCGTATAAAATTTTTTTCGTATTGGCTACGGAACCCTATTTTGGGCGTGTCCGACACGCTCTTGGCCGGTTTTTTTTTAGATGATCTGAGCCAGTAAAGTACCTACTTTCATACAGCTATTAATATTTGCGTTTTTATAACCCTTTTCAATCTATCAAAGTAGCCCCAAAATTCCTAAAGTACCCGGGTTTACATAATAAGATTAATAAGTATGCACTTCAATTTTCCAAGAGAGTTTTGCTGTGGTTGTTGTTAGAGTAACTAATAAATTTAACGAACTCACTTTTTGTCTATCCCTACTGAATGCCTGTAGAGATCCCTTACAGGGATAAGTTCGCCTTTGTACATATGATCGCAATGTTTATCAGTTGTATTTGTTTATTTATTTTGTGCAATAAAGAGCTTATATACATAGGTACATTTAACGAAATAAAAAAAATATAATGGTCCTCATATATAAGGTAATGCATAGTAAAATTTGAACAATAGTACAGATAACGTCTTGTGTGCGGTTATGCCCGCGAGTAAAGATGCATAAAAATATATATTTTTTTTTAAATGGGAAAAACTGGTTATGAGAAAAAAAAACACACGGTTAGTATTATCATAATCTGCAGTTATGGACGTTTTTGTTATTGTGCTATAGGTATTTGACATAATAGCAGAAAATTAAATAAAATCACTAACATGGCTGGAAAAATATGCAAATCGAAGTGGCAATGCTCAGGCCACATCGATCGAAGAACAGATAATCGTTGGGGGAAGAAAAGTCCTCGAGTGGCGACCACGAACCGGAAGACGAAGCGTTGGCAGGCCTCCCACCAGGTGGATTGACGACATCGTGAGAGTTGCGGGAAACCGGTGTATGCAAGTGGCGAGTTGTCGTTCATTGTGGCGTTCTAAGTGCGAGGCCTTTGTCCAGCAGTGGACGTCTTCCGGCTGATCATTATGATGAAATAAAATGATTTTAACAATACGTTTCTTGAATGTTGTGCTTTACTTTTTATTTAAATATTAACAATATAACAGGAATAAAAAACCATTCACAAAAACAAGATGGCCGAGGCTGAGAGACTACAAAGGGGCGATTTTTAGAACCATATTCACCAAAATAAGCCATGGTTGTACATAGCCTAATGTTTGACCTATGGTACCTCAGGTAGAGGATCGTGGCTTCAAATCCGGGCTGGCATCTCGGTTTTTTGTAATTTATTCAATGACGTATATTAAGTTCCCAAACCCCACTGAGCCTAATGAGAAGAGGAGAGAGAGAGAGAGAGAGAGAGTGAGAGAATAATTTGTTTACACACATTCAATACAAAGAAAAATTCAAGAATAAAAAAAGCATTATGTAAATTTAATACATCCATCCATACTAATATTATAAATTTGAAAGTGTGTGTGTTTGTATGTTAGTCCGTCTTTCACGTCGAAACGGAGCGACGGATAGACGTGATTTTTGGCATAGAGATAGTTTAAGGGCCAGAGAGGCATAGGCTACTTTTTATCCCGGAAAAATGCACAGTGCCCGAGGGAACAGCGCGCGATAACCGAATCCCACGCGGAATGGTGGTTAAATATAAATTGGGCCCCACTCAGCAAAATGTTGCGGAATGCTGCAACGCTGTTTTTTGTTAAAAACAGCACAAGGATGCTATAGATATAGCTGTGATGTGATGTGACTTACGTCAACCACTTCAGTATCTGTAAATCTGCAGTTTATTAAAAGACTTAGTTCAGTCACAATTGTAGACTCCTTCACAAGTTCTTTGGCATGACCTTCCTCGGCAATTCGCAGGCGGTCGTGCGCATAACAAGCTGGTTTATTACACGGTATTATGTAGAACTCAATGTAATACCGATTGCAGGCGACGGTCAAGTTCACCGAGTGCCTCGAGCGATATAGTTGTGGTTTACATCATTCAAACCTGCGTTAGATTAAAACAATGGACGACAATCCGCACACTACGAGTAAAAAGAACCTACTTACCTACAGTCGGTTCTCTAACATACGTATCCACTTTTCGTTACTAACCGCATTCTGGTTAAGTGATCGACTATACTTTTCAGAAGAAACGATTGTTTATCTGAACACTAGCCTTTGCCCGCGGCTTGGCACTCGTGGAATTCGGTTATCACGCGCTGTTCCCTCGGGAGCTGTGCATTTTCCGGGATAAAAAGTAGCCTATGTCACTCTCTGGCCCATAAACTATCTCTATGCCAAAACTCACGTCGATCCGTCGCTCCGTTTCCAAGTGAAAGACGGACAAACATACAAACACACAAGCACACACACTTTCGCATTTATAATATTAGTATGGATGGTTTCAGGCATGAAAGAGATCGTTCTGAAAATATATAGCCACCTATTGCGTACCTTGCAAAGGCGCCAACTTAGTTACATTATGTCCTATTATGATAACAGTTATAACCGCCTGCCAACTATAATTATTATTATAGTTAAGATATTTAATAGTCATAGTTCTCATCATTATGATCTAACCCTAATACTGTCACACATTTTTTTTTTTTTTTACTGGATGGCAAACGAGCAAGTGGGTCTCCTGATGGTCAGAGATCACCACCGCCCATAGACACCTGCAATACCAGGGGGATTGCAGATGCGTTGCCAACCTAGAGGCCTAAGATGGGATACCTCAAGTGCCAGTAATTTCACCGGCTGTCTTACTCTAACACAACAGTGCAAGCACTGCTGCTTCACGGCAGGATTAGCGAGCAAGATGGTGTAGCAATCCGGGCGACCTTGCACAGACAAATTGCCTTGCAATAACAAACATTTATGACCTAGTTATACATCTCCAGTTTATGTAAAACTGGTGTTTAATATTCAAGGAGTGGCTACCAAAGGCTTAATAAATCTGTAAGTAAATCTGTTTGTTGTAATAAAACTTCGTAAGAAAACGTGCTTCTTATTGTCGCATAAAGATTTGCTTTTAGGGTTTCGTACCAAAGGGTGCCACCCTAGGACCCTAAGGCTCCAGTGTCCGTTTATATGTTCATTGCAGTGGTATCTTTTAAATTTTGTCAGGTAGATTTGAGTTGATTTTCACAGTGTCTATTACTACAATACAATACAATACAAATATTCTTTATTGCACACCATAAAGCAGTACAAAAAACTTATGATATAAACACTTAGATTCACGACTACGATTGCTATAGCAAAAAATTACATAAAAATTAATTTCATATTCAACCAGGGACGATTTTACTATGGCATCCGACCAGGCCCTTCGACTTGCAAGAGAATCCAACTAGGTACCGTGTATACTAATACAGTTTAGTTGGCAATATGGACTAGTATCTAAAGTACTTAGTAAGTAATCTTTAGCAACACACGGAAAGGTTTTCCTTTGATAAACCTGGAAACAATATATGCGTACAGCACAGTATAATTAAGTATGTATGTATGCACATTTACGTATATTTAACCGTGGGAATCAGTCACAACTGCACAATAGGAAAATTGCGTACCGCGTGTCAAGAAGCCTTGTATGTATCTAGAGCTGATAATACTCGCTTTAATTTCACTAGATTTGTTGCTGCACTTAAATTGTACATTTGGGGTGATTGCTTGATACTATTTTTTTGTAAAATTACCAACACCTAGGTATTATAGGTATATTTAGTAGCCCTGAGAAGCCAAGCAGCATAAAAAATTGTATAGAAAACAAGCGTTTTTGAAATAAATATTTTTTTCTTCAAATATAATTACGTTCGATACAATAACCGACATTAATGCAAATGAAATAATTAATATTGGTTAGATTTTATTGCGTTCATTCGTTGCTTGTTACCACACTTTCAAACAAATAACGAATTTCTTTAAATCGAGCTATGATTTATTTGATTTTAAGTCTATTATTTAACCACAGACTTTGGTGAAGTAGTAAGGTTAATAAGTAGGCACTTAAGTACATACAATTCAATATCATTTCATACCTAGATTTTTATAATCACAGTACACCGGGTCACAATTTGTTTTGATGTTAATTATGTTTTGTGGTGGTAATAACATCTCTAGCATTGGCTACCGAGTTTCACGGCATATTCTACTTATGCAAACAGCTTGTAGATAAAGCGATATAGATAACGTTAAATAACAGCACTACGTTACTTGGGGTCTGCTCGCGTTAACCAATTACAACTATTGTTTACCTAAAGGCTCGAAGAACAATTGGCCGCTGTATCACAAAAATTACAAGTGATATTGGCTCTGTGCACGACATCAGCGCCACCTAGCGTCCGCAACTTTTTTGGCTCTGATACTCTGACGTTTTGAAATTTCATCGCGACGTGACAAAAATCAAACCTATAACGTATTAATTTATAATCCAAAATTACTTTGATTTACTATGATACTAAGCTCAGCGGTTGTTTTTTCAAAGATTTTATCCCTATACCGTGGGTTTTTTTTTGTTGTTTTCTTTTGTGTTTTATGTACAATAAAGTATTTACATAAATACATACATACATGTCGGGAAAAAAGGAGCCTAAGTATGTGTTATTCCAGACGTCCAGCTATCTATACGTACGGAGTTTTCCCACCCAATAACCCCAAAATTTTAACCGCTAGGAAAGGATACATACTTAACCCTGAACCTTGGCAGCGTATCTAATAAGATACATAATTTTAGATCATCTTTTTGTATATTTTTAAAGTTAATTTTGTTGCTATAATCCCCACGCTTGGCAGGCGGCTTGGGGATCGCAGTGTTATGCTGATGGTGTACGCAGCTGCTGCCCGTCTTCTGGATTTTTCCCTTAGTCGCCTTCTACGACACCCAACGGAATGAGATGGGGGGGGAGCTATTCTGGTCCGGCCACCCCACGGACGACATAATTTTTGGGAATTTCAATGGGAAACCGTGGTGGCCGAGTGGTTTGGCCTATGGCCTCTCAAGCAGAGGATCGTGGGTTCAAACCCCGGCTCGCACCTCTGAGTTTTTCGGAATTCATGTGCGAAATTACATTTGAAATTTACCACGAGCTTTACGGTGAAGAAAAACATCGTGAGGAAACCTTCACAAACCTGCGAAGCAATTCAATGGTGTGTGGGCCCACGTGGGAACTACGGCCCAAGCCCTCTCATTCCGAGAGGTGGCCTGTGCCCAACAGTGGGACGTATATAGGCTGGGATGATGATGATGACGGGATTTTTTAGCGAAATTTCGGAATTTCAATTTAATTGCTAGGCCTAATTTTACGGTAGCCAAGCTGCGGGTAGAGTCTAGTCACAAATACAGATTTTTTTTCTAAAATTTAATAGATTAATTATTGAATGGATTAATTATTAAGTAATTCAATGGTATGTGTGTAGTTCCCAATCGCTAGGATAATTCAATTATTTAGCACAATTGCGTAGTATCTAAGATGTAATCTTACTAAAAAAAAGTTCAATAGGTTCTTAGCCCTTAAAAAAAAGTTTGAGGTCTGCAGTGCGTTAAACTAGAAAATAAAACGAGGTCAACGTTTTGTCACGAAACGTCACGCCCTATTTCTTATCGTTATCAGTTCACTTTCACTCCACTATCGCTTGCTCTTTCTTTGGGTACCTTTGCGCAAGAAAATACGTAACATTGTGAAATAAATTTGTACCTATATTAGTTTCGAAGAACCAAAGTCATCGACGTAACTCCAAGAATACGCCAGTTAAAGTGCCAATGGACGGGCTACATCGCTCGAAGAGCAGATGACTGTTGGGGGAGAAAGAACCTCCGCTCTGTCCACGTGGTCCAACTTTGTCCTACCCATCGAACGACATCGAGTGGAGCCGGAGGACAAAGCGTTAGCAGGCTTTCCACTAGGTAGACAATGTCGTCCTGCCTAAGTGAATAGAACAAAATCGACAAAGAAGTCGCCTGAAGAATTCAACTGTGAAGCATTTACCATTACACGTAATAATAATAATAATAATAGAGCCCTTTATTCTGAAATTAGTTTTACATGTACCATCAGCCAAACATGTGGTCTACCACCCTAAAGTTGTTAATCGTTTGCATGTCACAAAACAATAATGCCAATAGACGTGTCTGTCAACCTGAAAGTTCGACTTTAGCGACATATTCATTTGATAGGAACTTGTTTAAAAATTGATAGACCACTTATTTGGCTGATGGTACACTACGCTAAAGTTTTTTTTTATAAATACACGTACAAAGGATGAACTTGTTTCTCTTCATGAAATGTAAATATGTAATAGTTTTCCATTGTTTTGTCATTGTATGATGTTGCTTCTTCAGACTAGTTCAGAAATAGAGGTGGCGTGAGATTTATAAATTCTCACTGTTATTCTGGATGAGAAACTTTTTCTAAATGAACTAAAATAATTTCCTAATTAGCAAGGAAATTATTTTAGTTCATTGATATGGACCTCCGCAAAGTAACGCCTGATTCAATAAACTTTTTCTATCTGTCTGATACACCAATCTAATATTAAGCAGAATAGAAATGTTATTAGATACCTAGTGTTTTAACCCCCGACGCAAAAAGAGGGGTGTTATTAGTGGTGTGTTGTCTGTGGCACCGTAGCTCTCAAACAAGGGCACCGATTTGAATGCGGTTTATTTTATTTGAAATCAGGTTTCTTAGCGATGGTACTTAGACATGTTTCATCAAAATCGGTTCAGCCGTTTTTGGGAGATTGAACTTTGAAGTGACAAAGTCGGGGTTTTCCAACTTTATGTTGGTTAGGTTATTGCTTTCAAAGTCCATGTGGTTTTTTCACGTCTACTGTTACACATACGCATAAAAAACAGTTATTATTCAGAGCTGCAAACCCACAATCCTTTGCTTGAGAAACCACAGGCTCAGATCTAACCACTAGGCCACCACGGCTTTTACACACTCGTGTCAAATCATTTCAACTTGATCACTAGTGTACGTTACATTGGGCAGATATAATTAGTAATATGTGCATTAAAACCTCCTGCACATTTCAAAAACATACTGGCTGAATGAACTTTCCGCTTTCTCCCGCGCGGCGGCGCCACCAGGAGTCTCGCAAAATTTGACAGCTCAAAATGTATGCCGGCCGGCGCGCGCTCTTTTAAATTATTTATAAAAAACTGTGAAAGTGCTGTGATTGTGTCTTAAATGTGTCCCTGGGACTGAGGAATAGAGCCAGAACAAACTGTAAGTGACCTATATCTTGCCCAATTCGGTTTTGCTAATTATTTCAATATTCAAATGTCGTAGTTCAAACATTTTGTGTGAAAGTGCTGCGATTGTGTCTTAAATGTGTCCCTGGGACTGAGGAATAGAGCCAGAACAAACTGTAAGTGAAACCTATATCTTGCCCAATTCGGTTTTGCTAATTATTTCAATATTCAAATGTCGTAGTTCAAACAACTAGAAAACAGTAAGATAATTTTGTAAGATTTGACGCGAACAACATTAAAAAGTAAATTAAAACTTGTAAAATGCATCCTTTAGTTTTGTTAACCAAGCCATGAAATGTATGTCAAACACACAGTCGAACCACATTTTAAATGCCGTTATCACCAATAGACAGCTCCTATAGCACTTAAGCGGCACAAGGGACTCTTACGCAACACTAAGTGTTACGTCTTGTTGTATCACTCATTATCATTTGGAAACTACGTCTCCTGGGGTACTGTTCCATATGTGGAACATTTTCCGGATGATATAAAGACGTGCTGGGGTGATACGCGTGAATAGAGAAATTAGTATGGATAATGTGGAAGAAGGTTAAGCTTTTCATTTAGGGCAAGCTCTTTTGCTGGTTGTACCTACTCGTGCTTTATGTTATGTTTATGTTGCACTGTCTACCATCATACTCGTAATATATACATATCCATATTAAAATTTCAATTTAATTTGAACACTGAAAGTGGGTGAAATTCAACTTGCAATATTTAAAGGCAGTTAATGTACTTGCTTCTTACTTGCTGCTCTTACACAAACAGAGAGAGATGGAGAAGTCTCGCAAAAGCCGCAACCAATCTTTTTTTTATTCGACTGGATGGAAAACGAGCAAGTGGGTCTCCTAATGGTAAGAGATCACCACCGTCCATAAACATCTGCAACACCAGTGGAAGGGGGGGGGGGCTACAAGACAATCCATGACCACGACCACTCCGTTAGGAGTGTACGACTGAGAAGAAGAATGTACTTGCATTGATAAGATCATTGCATCATCATATGAATGAGAGAACATCCCTGTATGTCTGTCTGCTACCTCTTCACGCTTAAGTCGCTAAGCCGATTAGAGGAAATATGGTATGGCAATGGTTTGAGACTATGGAAATTGATTGCTTTTCATGACATAAAAACTTTTGATCATGGAAAATTGCATAGTTCCCGCGGGATAATATTAAATGAAAGCTTCTAAAATATTGTTAAATTTATGTACGAGTAGCTTTGCTGGCGTGAAACTTGTTTTTTTTTTTCAATAAAAAATATACAGCAATTTTCGGAAACACAATTCATAATTATACCTGCCAAATACAGTAAGCTGTTAATGTTACTTATCATGTTAATTGTATATAAATTTATATTAAGCTCAAGCAGGATAATAACGATTTACATTTTTAATTACGTTCATTATTAAACTAACAAACATCAAATTTAAAAAGCTTCACAACAAACAAAACACTTAATTTCACAGCTAACCGTAATAATCCATTTAAACATTGTAAAAATATCAATTAACACTTTAATAAAGTACAATTCCAAGGATGAAACTTATTAATTACCGATTTACCACGCTTTGTGGCACATAATCATGTTCTATTCACTGCGTGGTAGCATTGAAATCACATTCAATGTCAGTTTCAGACGGAGTCAAAGGCTTTACCCTGTGCCAAATATGGTACGCTGCAAAATGTTTAGTTTGTGTGCGTGAAGTGATTTTTCTACAGTTAATTGTAGACACAAGGGTTTTATACAAAAAAGGGATGTTATAAATTTAACGTGTCCATTTGTATGTCTGTGTAGCTCCCAAACGGATGAATCGAATTTGATGGGATTTTTTATGGCTGATTTCTTTTGGTTATGCATTTATTAGCACTATTTTGGAAAAAGAAAAAAATTTTTTTTTGTTGTGCGATATATACTTACTATAATGTGACATTGGTCAGTAATTATTTTCAATCTATACATATTGTGACAAAAAGTGACTTGAAACTTTAAATTAATTACTTAAAAAGTGCATACAGAAATAAAATACATTTGAATAGTAGCAATTTTGCTGATTTTGCTATTGTTGTTATTCAAATTTAAACAGACATAAAAATTCAAATCACCAGAGAAATACAAATAAGCACTAGAAATTTGTATGATTTGACTTGCCAGAATTGACCCACGCATACTAACTGAGAAGGCTACAATTGCCTATAATGCTTGACAAAAACCCAGCAACGACTGCGTAATAATAACGTACCCCTAAAACCCTATCAAGCAAGTGCTTCATTTGCAGGTACTAAATTGATTACTTTGTCACACTCCATTCCCCTCCTTAGAACCGTCGTAGTATTATCGGCGTCGTCCTTCGTTCGACTCAGGCGCAGCTCGCGGTTCACACGGCCCGCGGCAGAAGCACAGTTGCTACCGCGACACCAGCACAGTACCACGCGTTGGTTGCCCAGCCAACCATGGCCTGTCCTCACAAGAAACTCACCACAACGTGGTTCCAAGTCAAACTGGTTCTATTCCTCCTACAAATTGCGAGAGCTGATCCGCAGCTGGACTTGCCGCCGCTACCCCAAGTTTCTACGCAAAGGAATTTCGGATACGGCTTATCCAGTACTCCTGCTAACTTCCAGTTTAGTACAGCTAGACCTGTATCAAGTACTCCTGGTGTATATCCAGTGTCTTCAACTCCTTATGATAATCCTAGGATAAGTCCTGATATAAACAACAATGGTTATCCTAGTGTCGATTATGGAAGGAATCCTAGTTCGACGGTGCGTCCGTATGATAATGATGATAGAATCGATGTGAACAATGATCCAAACTTTAGAAGAAACGATCCTAATTTTAGAAGGGATGATCCTAATTACGTTGGAGCTAATCCTTATGATTTCAATAGAGGGAATAGGATAGATGAAAGGGTCGAGCGTGTTAATTTGCAGCAAGTGAGAGAGTTCCTGGTTCAAGCTGATGATCAAGCTTCGAAAGAGTGCACGAACAATGTGGCAGCCCAATGGAACTTCGAGACAGAAGTTAACGATGCAACGCAACATGCTGCCGTGAGTACACTTTTTATTGGTTTTAGATCGTGCGATATTTTCTAATTAGATGCCGTTGGTTGTTATATTTACTTGGGAATAGAGAAACTGTGATTGCTGAGGCAATGTGACCCAATTTTTTAGCGATGTCAAAGACACCAAGGTTATAGAAGAATTTTAAGAGTTATTAAAAGTATTGAGTTGATGTATTTTATGGCCGTAGTCTAACATAAAACCAAATAGCCAGGCACTTTATTCATATCTTTATTATTTTCACGTATTGTTAATCAGGTATCTAAAAAACCGTAAGTAGATTGATCACACGAATGTTTAGGCCGGCAAGAAAAATCGTCAAAGTTGCATTGCATTGCTCGATTGATGACCTCATTTAATTTACGGCCTCGCAATGTATACAGTAAACTAAAGCAATAATTTTTTTTTCATACTTATTGAAAGTCGATTAAACACATCTTCATGAAAGATAAGAGTACCTACATAGCTGTTATATATTTACTCGGAACTTTACGAACAAACATCGAAAATTAAGACAATAAACCTAACAATTCAAATATTCTCTCTTAAATTAGTCGCTTTAGCATGACAGCTATAATAATTGTTAGCAACATTATTTTTAGACAATATATGTTTGTCCTACGTGTTATTTTATATCGTTAACGTTAATGACTTTTTGTTTAAAGATTAGCATCAAATAAACAATGCTTTGTCGCATGCCATGACTTGTTCTAATGGCTTGAGAATATGCCAGACATTATTGTTATATGCCTGCCTACATATCAATGAAAATAGCGGAATATCTTATGCCAGGAAAAATTGGCTAGGTACTTATAGCTAAAGAGTATTTGATTTATGAGAAGTTGTGCCAGTATTTAGCTACAATTTAGATGTTTAAAAATTTATCCGATTTATCCCTTTCCTTATGACTGTGTATACGTAATGTCTACGGAACCCTATTTTGGGCGTGACCGACACGCTCTTGGCCGGTTTTTTGTATGACTGACTAAAGAAAAAATACTTGTCCAATATTTTTGATAATTTCAATGACGGAATAAATAGAATAATATTTATACTACCCAATTGACAGACGCTAGATAGTCGTGCATGAATAATTTATAGCATTCAAAGTCAAATTCAATTCAGGCTATAACCACAAATAATAATAATAATATTATAATAATATCATGGGACATTTGACAACAATTGACGTAGTTCCAAACTAAGCAAAGCTTGTACTATGGATACTAGGCAACGGATAATCATACTTTTATATATAAATACGTGCTTAAATACATATTAAGCATCCAAGACCCGAGAACAAACATTCGTATTATTCATACAAATATCTGCCTCAGCCGGGAATCGAACCCGGGACCTCAAGCTTCGTAGTCAGGTTCTCTAACCACTTGCCTCCGGTCGACGTAGAATAGAACTTAGTGCTGCTGCTTAAGTAGCGTAGTGGAAAAAAGCAACCTGAGATATGTGTGCATAGGAGAAATTCGTGTCTAGACTCCTGTCCAGCGGTGGTGTAGGGGTTGTAGCACGCAGCACGGATTGCTGAGGACCTGGGTTCGATTCCCAGCGCTGGTCTCTTTTTCTGGTTTTTCTGTGCATCCATGTCTCAGTTTGTATTTTCAAAGTCAAGGTCAAAGTCAAAATATCTTTATTTAATTTAGGCTAAAACAAGCACTTATGAATGTCAAAAAAATCTACCACCGGTTCGGAAAAACCTCTATTTATCCGGCAAGAAACTCAACGAGGTAAATTTCTTTAAACAGATTTACAATATTATTAAATGATATCTATACATCTCTATATCTATACATCTTTTCGATATAAATAGAATAAGTAATTTATAACTAAGCACTTACGAATGTCAAAAAATCTATCACCGGTTCGGAAAACTGTTGAGAACAATCCGGCAAGAATCTCAACGAGGTATGTTTCTTTTTACAGATTTACAATGTTATTTAATGATATGTATATAATCATCAGATTTTTCTTCTACATTATACGTTTCACACATTACGTTTCGCACCATACCTTCACCACCAACGTAGAAAGTTTCCGGGTCCCATTGATCCCACAGAACAATGGTCGCGATATCTCGATCCACGTGTTTTTTGTGATAAGAGAGTGCTTTATTGTCTTAAACCTGCCTGCGCACGCGCAAGTGTGATCAATCAAGCAATCGATTAAACTAATGGTGACCTCGTTTTAAGTTGAGATGATAGGACAAAATCTCTAAGCATGCGCAAAAAAAAACAATATCTGACATTCCTATTTTTTAACCCACGACGCAGAAAAGGGGTGTTATAAGTTTGGCCGCTATGTGTGTCTGTCTGTTTGTCTGTCGGTGTGTATGTCTGTGGCACCGTATTTGAATGCGGTTTTTTTATTTGAAAGCAGGGTTTCTAGCAATGGTTCCTAGACATGTTTTATCAAATTCGGTTCAGCCGTTTTTGAGATATTGAACTTTGAAGTGACAAAGTCGGGATTTTCCAACTTTTTGTTGGTTAGGTTATTTACATATTAAAAAATTCCATCACTACTGTACAGTCAAGGGCAAAGATATCGACACGGCCAAAGTTGAAAAAATATGTATCATCATCCCAGCCTATATACGTCCCACTGCTGGGCACAGGCCTCCTCTCAGAACAAGAGGGCTTGGGCCATAGTTCCCACGCGGGCCCAGTGCGGATTGGGAACTTCGCACGCACTATTGAATCGCTTCGCAGGTTTGTGCAGGTTTCCTCACGATGTTTTCCTTCACCGCAAAGCTCGTGGTAAATTTCAAATGTAATTCCGCACATGAATGTCGAAAAACTCAGAGGTGCGAGCCAGGGTTCGAACCCACGACCCTCTGCTTGAGAGGCGATAGGTCAAACCACTAGGCCACCACGGCTACTAGGCCACCACGGCCACGGGAAAAAATATGTATACACGGCCTTAATGTTAAGTAAATAAAGTCGTGTATACATATTTTTGCAACTTTGGCCGTGTCGATATCTTTGCCCTTGACTGTACCTATTGTACCTCGCTATTTTACCGTTTTTGTCAAATTTAAAACCTAAAATTACAAAGGTTACTATTAACTAATACTAATCAGACCCGTGAAAAATGTGTCCGTCTGTCTCCCTGTTACAAAAGCCTAAATCTGAATCAAAGCCATTGATTTCGAACAAGCGTGCATCCGCCGCTCCGCTGCAACAATGGCCAACAATGCGACGGATATTCGGCAAGCTTCGGTGTTTACTAATCATTTCATTGATTTATACCAAAGTATGATAATGCAACTTTGAATGAACTAAATTTAAATCCGCCTTAAAGCCTTAAGGTCGCGGGTGAGCAAAGAAATGGGCCTCCGCAAAGTAACGCCTGATTCAATAAATGCAACTTTACCATAAATATCATGGGACACTTGACACCAATTTATTTAGTCCAAACTAAGCGAAGCTTGTACTAGGCAACGGATAAACATAATTATATAGATAAATTCCTACATACTTACTTAAATGCATATTAAACATCCAAGACCAGAGAACAAACATTCGTATAATTCATACAAATATCTGCCCCGGCCGGGAATCGAACCCGGGGCCTCAAGCTTCGTAGTCAGGTTCTCTAACCAGTTGGCCATCAGGTCGTCAAAAAATCTCTTATTTTTCTTTTACTTTTGTCATAAAGTAAGGCCAATAATAAATAAATGAATATAACGGGACAGTTTAGACCAATTGACCCAGTAGTGGCCGGCAATGCATCCGTAATTCAACTTATGTTATGGGTGTCCATGGGCGGTGGTGATTGCTTTCCGTTAGGTGACCCACTCGCTCGTTTTTCTCCCATCATATGTCCAAACTAATTAAACGTCCAAGATTCGCGACCAAACATCATCTCTATTATCAACTAGCTTTTGCTCGCGGCTTTATCCACGTGGGATTCGGTTATCGCGCGCTGTTCCCTCGGGCCCAAGTAGCCTATGTCACTCTCTGGCCTATAAACTATATCCATACCAAAAATCAAGTTGATCCGTCGTTCCGTTTCGACGTGAAAGACGGACAAACATACAAACACACACACACTTTCACATTTATAATATTAGTATGGATATGGATATCTGCCGCAACTTAGGATCGAACCTGAGACCTCAAGCATCGTAGTTAGGTTCTCAAGCCACGTAATGTTGGCTATCCGGCCGTCTAAGTTGAATAACAAATTTCTAACAAAAAAGAGTAAACAATTCATAATCACATCTGCTTAATTTTTAATCATTGGTAAAAAACAAAAGGTCATATGACAAAAAAATTAAAGGACCAAAAAAACATATCTCGACCTGCTTGACCTACAGTTTGGTTCCCACACTTGGATCGGTCACAAGAAATAAATGAATATTGATAACAATTTTTTTATTGTAACAATGTGGCATGCAAATACGATGGACAAAAAGTGTAGTCAGCAAAAAAATTGCATTAAATATGTAATTTTACACACACACACACAAACATCACGCCTGTATTCCCAAATGGGGTAGGCAGAGCACACGAAACGTTACCGCTTTGGAGCCACTTTTAGCAATTTTAGGTTTTGACTCGTAGCAACATTAGTTCAGCGACTTTTACTAATAATGGAGCCTTTAGATTTTCCTGTTTTCATACAAATTAAATACTACAATCAATAAACGCCATCCTAGAACACAACTGACGTCTCCTGTCATGCTACAAACATCAACCATTTTGCTTTACATTGCTTCTTCTAATAAAATTTAAAGTGTAATAAAAATTAAATAACTAATTATTTTTAAAAGTCGCTGAACTAGTTGTTCATTTTGACGAGTATGATCTTTGTTTTAACTATTTGCTCATATTACTGGTGTGTGCAAAGTTCCCAATCCGCACTGGGCCCGCGTGGGAACTGCGGCCCAAGCCCTCTCATTCTGAGAAGAGGCCTGTGCCCAGGAGTGGGACGTATGTAGGCTGGGATGATGATGATTATGATGATTACAGGCCACACCCGGTATACGTCCCACTGCTAAGCACAGGCCTCCTGTCAGGCTGAGCTTGGGCTGTAGTTCCCATATGGGCCCAGTACGGATTGGGAACTTTGCAGACAGCATCGAATTTGCTTCGCAAGCTTTAATCAGCGTTTTCACCAGAGATGTGCGAGGATGTGTTGCATGGAATGGTTTTTCATTAACCATTAGATACGCTTCATTTACCTCGCCTCGCTCCGCTCAGCTGTTTCCACCAGAGATGTGCTGTGCCAGGATAAGTAAATGAAGCTTTCCTATTGGTTAGTGAAAAACATATCCCTCGCAACACACCCTCGCACATTATTGGTGGACACGCTGCTTTACTGTATTCTTTATTTTACCATAGGTTTTTAGATGAAAGAAACCTGCATCCAGCTACAAAGTATTTAAATAGTACCTATGTTTGTATTATTGTAGTATTGTAGTTTATATTACCTTGTATTTTGTCGGATTAGTTCGTATTTATATTGCTTTTTCAATTATCTTCAGTTAACTTCAGTAAGCTAGTTGAGAAGGCAATATATATAAGAAGTTTTCGGACAAGATACGATGGCAAGACATTGTACACTATATCTGTCTTCTACTTAATTAATAAACATTACAGGTAAAATAAAGAGATGCCCACACACTTCGGAAATGTGATGTTACTTGCATAACTAATTACTTCTACAGTTTTTGACTATGATGGGCAATGGCAGTCATTGACCACAAAACTCATTGGACAATCAATCATGTACAAAATGGCGCGTTAAACAAAATGGCGGAAATATCCTTGGTATTGTCACAGATTCAGGTCAGTCTACAGATTTGTGGACTTAATTGACGCGTCGATTTTTATTCCATAAGAGTCGCATCCCGAAACTTTAAAAATTAACATAGAAACTTTGAAAATAGCTTAAATCTCGGAGCATAGAAAGTTTGAAACTAAACACATAAACTTTGAAAATGCCCGGATTTGAAACCCATTATCATTAATATCATAATAATAATAAAAGTCATCAATGAACTAAAACAATTTATTTGCTCACCCGCGACCATACGATATCTAAGTTTATGCAAGATATGCGTGTTCAATGCAGTTACTCCACCTCCACACTGTAAGAACACACACAAATCACACAAACCCATCTATCACCACCAAATTTGCGGGTGCACCATGCGGGCGAGCAAAGAAATTCTTTTAGTTAATTGATATGGACCTCCGTAAAGTAACGCCTGATTCAATAAATTTATCATCAATAGTCTTAGGGCCTGTTGTTTGATAAGTAGTTAAACAAACTAATAGTTAAACTGTATGGGAAACATAACAATAGTTAACGCATTTCAAAGAAATTTGACTATTAGTATCTTTAACTACTGATCAAACAACAGGCCTTAATCTCACTAGTTTCCTTTAATTAATCACAGTTTCAAAAGTACTCAATACATTTTTGGATTTGAACCCACAATCCTCTGCTCGAGGCCATAGATCAAGCCACTAAGCTACCACGCTTATGCAAGCAAACCCGAATCAAATTTGTCTGAATCATTTCAGACCTTTGATTCGGAGGGCAGTTCCGCCATTTTGTATTTCATAATACAAAATGGCGGAACTGCCCTCGGTATTGTGACTTAGGGTTCTTGTTCTATGTATAGAACAATGCGATATCGCTACCCAAGGCCGCGTATTGTATGGGTCATTAAGCGAAGGATAAGCGCACGCATTTTAATTGAGTGACCATTGCTGGTTGTTTTAATGGTTGCTTGCTTTTTGGGCGTCGAATAAATGTGGTGTCTTCTCAAGACGCATTTCAATGTTATTGCAATAACAATCATCATTATCATAGTTGTCTCTGCCTTATATACGTTTTACTGCCGCACATATTTAGGCCTTCTCTCAGATCAGCGAGAAAGAGAGAGTGAGATTTTTTTTACTTAATACATGAAAAAAATTAGAAAACCTACTCTTTACTTCTGTCTGTTGTAAAGGTTGACTGAGAAGATCGCTCTTCAAGTTGCTATCTCCCGTGTTCCTGAGAAAAATGGTCTTGACAGACCAACGGACAGACAACAAAGTTAAAAGGGTTCCATTTTGCTGCACTCAAGTACAATTAGTCGACTTTGCAAGTCTATTCCGCTACAGTGGAATTGGACTTTTAGCCTTTAAATTAAGTCAATGACCTTAAAAGTAGCAATGAGAACTTATTACCCAATGATTGGGCAAGTTTCAGAGGCAGTTCTTTTAAGTTACATTGAATATTCAGCTTATTTAAATTTGTATTCAAAAGTCAATTAGCTTTTGCTCAAAGCTCCTCCCATTCAGTGACGTACGAGGCAACTATATAAAGCATGTAGACACCATGTGGTTGAAAAAATTGGTCAATACAATTTGTAAATGAAGGCTTCCGTAACAATAACAGTGCGTACGAGTATATCAATAGGTCCAAGAAACTGAAACACCTTTTATAACTATGTACATGACTTTACAATGAATAAATGAATATGAATATGAATGTCGTTTATGCATATGTAACCTATACCTACTATACACACCTGTGAAGAAATTAAATGATGAGTGTGAAGTTCTCATTCCGCACGAGCTCGCGTAGTAGTATGAGTAGTAGTAGTAGGAACTACGACCCAAGCCCTCTCAATCCTCCTGAGTTACCTTTCAAAAACCAAATCAACAGTAAGTACTTATTATAACTACCAAATGTACTTTACGAAGTACAAGTTGTTCCATGAAAAAAAAAACTTTAAGCATTTCGAAATAATTTTGAAATGAATTAATTAGAATCGGTGACTTTTGTCTTGCCATGGTTTTAAGCACCGTATCTTTGAAAAGAAATCATAGCCTCATGAGTGGTTATGCCATATAAAGTGGGACTTATAAAGGCCAAGATGATGATGATAATCTCCTAGTCGGTACACTCTTGACCAGTCTGGTCGTGATCGTCAGTTGTATCAGAAATGAATCTTCATGACGACTTTCTTGGGACTCGACTCGACTTTCTCAGAAGTTCGTAGTTGGCAATTTACAGGCATCTGAAAAAGAAAGAAAGAAAATATTTTATTTATAACAGCAGTGACACACTACACAGCCATCATTGAGTCCCATCCGGCTAGTTTACAGCCTTTAGTTTTAGAATTTATTAAAAGTCACCTCCTAGCTCCTCTGACCCCCACGCCCTAATTTTGTAGATTAAGAAGTAAACCGTTGACCTAAGCCGAGGCAGGCATATTTTTGGGGAATAAGTTTGTCCGCAATCCACAAGAACCGACTTTTCTTTCCACCCCATATCCCAAGGGACAAATATCAGTTCGCTTTCCAGCCCGACTCCTCCAGTCCGGGTCATGTAGTCGCCATTTATGGTGGCACCTCACTTGGCGTTGTATATTCGAGTTGCGCTACACACGACACCTTCAGCAATGGATACGTATTATAAAACTGGATACGCCACGATGATAATACATCAGCAGAGTTATAAATATGTCAACAATTATCTGGTACCCTCAGCGACGATGATGTCATCAACATATAGTGGTTCTTGGCGAGATACGGACTCCAAGCATAACCGCAGAGTGGACAAAAGGATCAATAAGGATAACAAAAAGTTAAATGATAAGCTACTGCGTGTAGACAGTTTGATACGTGACGACATTGATAATAGTTTTTGTACCAACTTAGAATTTATTTCATAGTGTTGTTGATTTTTTTGCAACGGTATTGTTCGTCAATGGATATTTTTTAGGAAGTAAATTAATAAGTTTTTTATTGCGTTTGATAGACTTAATATTTAACTGTTGTGGTTTATTTTGAGTAATTAGACTTACGTGACTGTTATTTTTTTTATTAATGGCAGAAAAAGTCAGGCGGTAAATGAAAAAAACAAATTAATGAGCTGATTTAGATGCTGTTTTTTTTTAAATTAATTTGCTGGCTTTAACTCGCTCAGTATTGTTAAAGCATTAGCTAATGATGTTTTATTTTTACCCACCTGCCCGAAGGAGGGTTATGTATGGAAGTATGTTTATTTCTTGGTCCTCTCTGTAGCCTAAACAGGTAAAACTGTCGGAGTGACGATTTAAAAATTATGTCCGTGAAAAAATAAAACACGGAGGAGGATTTTTTTAATTATAACAATATGGGTATCAAATTAAGGCTGATAATGTTACACTTTTACTACAACAATCGGGACATAAGATAACTCACACGCACACATTGTGTAGTGGTGGTGGTGTCGTGACCATGACTATTGTTGTGGTCGAAACGTCGAGTTAATTATTACTAGTTGTTTAGCGTGTTAACTCCTGATCGTGGTAGTAATCATAGTGAAAATCACTAAAGTTGAAAACAATAAAATAATTTTACGTTATAACACTTTTAAACTAACCTTTTTGCAAAAAAAAAAAGTATAAAGAAATAAAAAAAATATAGCCAAGAGATGCGGGTTCGTACCTATCCCATCCGGGGCACCCTTTACACTTTATACCTAGTACCAAGAGATAAACACTGTAATATAAGTAACAGCTATGGTAATAGTAAATGTTACCTGACTTCAGATTATAGTTTACACTGAGACAAGAGGTATAATGACACCATTTTTCATGGCATCTATTACGTGAATCATGCGCATACAAAGACACGCAAAGGTTTTTCTAGATCGACACTTTGTTAGTCACCTTATGTCGTGTTATTTTAGTGCCGATATTATCGTATTTTCAGTTGTCTGAGTTTTTCTTCAGATTTTTTCACTTCCCTTTTCTCAAAAGTACAACCACGCAGAGGCGGGGCCCGTCGTTAGTTATCTTATGTATGTATTTTATTTGCGGGCAACAGCTACTTTCATACTAATTTTGTAAAGCCTTTTTAACCCCCGACGCAAAAAGAGGGGTGTTATAAGTTTGACAGCTATGTGTATCTGTGTGTCTGTCTGTCGTACCGTAGCTCTTAAACGGGAGGAGCGATTTGAATGCGGTTTTATATTTGAAAGAAGGTTTTCTAGCGATGGTTCTTAGACATGTTTTATCAAAATCGGTTCCGCCATTTTTGAGAGATTGAGCTTTAAAGTGAGAAAGTGGGGGTTTTGCCAACTTTTTGTTGGTTAGGTTATTTTATTAGCATTCACGATAAACAAAGTCGAAATTCAGTAATGCGTACAAGTACCTATCACATTCGTGTTTGAGTATGGAAAATTTCAATCTAATAGGTCCAGTAGATTTGGATCATATTTGCTGTGACGAACGAACAAACAGGCAGACAAATACACGTTTTATTCTATTAAGGTTCCATTTTGTCAGTCAGATCCACGGATCTTTAATATAAGGGGAGATTTCATTACATAAAGTCTCAATCTGAAATTCCATTGACTCGATTTCTTGTAACCTTGATGTACTCTTCAAGTTTTTCAGGGTTGCGGTGACGTAATCAGAGTTCTACTTATTGCTCACGATTCGCCGGCTTGCATTATTATGTCTAACTATAGTATTGTTAGGTGAAAACCAGGGGACGGGGGGGAAGCAGAAGCAGGTTCGGCAGCCTGCAATGAACGGCGTTGACTTGAGAAGCCGCGGTGTATAATCGATAGGGTTAGTTATAAATTAATTATTAATTTTATTATTTATTCATTTATTAAGTCTCGGCCACCTGCTGCCATTTATTATAATTACGTGGACGGTGTGCTTACGTGCCGACAGTGCGGGCGGAAGTACGTTCACAGCTAAGATAGGCTATGTAAGCCATCTTAGAGCGCATGAGCACCAAATAACTAACTAGGAGTCGAGGTGGTCGCCATGGCCGAAATCGGTCGGATCGTCATCATCATCATCATCATTTATTCCAAAACACGCATTGCATTGCTGATGTGGGTGCCAAGACTGCCAGGCTGAAATGGGACTGGGCAGGCCACGTCAGCCGTATGGAACCCAATAGGTGGGCTAAAATAGCCACAGACTGGATACCATGATAGATTTAAGTTTTGCAAAGTTATATAAATAAATAAATAAAACCACGGACTTTGGCGGCGTGGCAGACCCAGGCGTCGATGGCGGGATGATCTGGACCCCTTTCTTTGCAGCTGGTCTGAGATCGCCCATGCAAGAACGGGTCGAATGGAGGATGCCGTCCAGGGGGGAGGTCTTTGCCCAGCAGTGGGACACCTAGATAGGCTTTTATATAATAAATAAATAAATATCACGGGACAATTCACACCAATTGACCTAGTCCCAAAGTAAGCTTAGCAAAGCTTGTGTTATGGGTACTAAGCAACGGATAAATATAATTATATAGATATATACATACTTATATCCATATTAAACACCTAAGACCCGAGAGCAAACATTCGTATTTTTCATACAAATATCTGCCCCGACACGGGAATCGAACCCGGGACCTCAAGCTTCGTAGTCAGGTTCTCTAACCACTAGGCCATCTGGTCGTCTAAATTGTACTGATAATAATTAATAATTCAATCTCTCTCTCACAAACAAGCTAAATGAGATAAATAAAATAAATAATATTAATCATTTATTCAAACATAAGGTTGTACAAACACTAGAGGACAGAAATGTTTCTGTCAACACTAAGAAATTAAACAATTTGCACAATTTAAGTTGTTATAACTATGATCTCCAAACTAAGCAAAAGCCTGTATCTTGGAGCATCAGCGTTCGACGCGAATTCGGCGATGAAAGGAACCATTACCTGTAAACTTTCTGTTTATTTTATATTAACTACAGGTAAAAGCAAAAAAAAAAGAATACAAATATTATTTTAAGAAAGTTTCGGTTCTGTATTGAGACTACTTTTGTTTATTTGTTTATACTCTTTATTGTATAAAAAAAGGAAATACAAAAAGTTACAACAACAAAAAAGTGCTTAGTACAAGGCGGACTTATCCCTGAAGGGATCTATACCAGTCAAACTTTGAGTGGTACCTACTTTTCCTCCACATGTCGCTAAAAATGTGCATCCTTTATATACCTAAATAATTGAGACACTTTTTATACAAACATTAAACACTTAACGCGTCACTTCTCTCAACGATATCTATTCATCTCGCCCACACTATTTTTGTCCCGCTAATTGACATGCAAAGCCGATCCTGACCTTTACTTGTCTAACTTGCAAACCGTACTACAAAACCTAATTAAATCACTAGCCCAACGTATTAGGGTTAAGAATCGATTGTTTAAACAGCAAAATAACTTGGTAATTTTTCTCTACTCTAAACACTAGGATTTCGTTTGTAGTCATTTTTATTGCTGATGCGTTAAGGTTGGAAGTTTGGAGGAGGAGCTGTATGTGGGTTTGTTAATTTGTTTGTTTACGTGCAAATGAGTTGTTTAAAGAGAGAATTGTGCCATTCATTGACAGCTCGGATGAATGGCTACGCGACTGTACCTTTGTTCGTAAACTTGAACTCGTTACGTGCCAAGAATTGTTTAGCACCATTGTACTGGATATTGTTTGCTTTTAGTTTTTCTTGGGCATTGCTGTGATCGGTCATTTTAGTTTTTATACGAAATGATGTTATGACAAAAAGTTTGCAGATATGTAAAGGAGGTTTTTTCCTACGAGTACCTTATCCATTGCGATAAATAAATAATCTATTTTAAGTGTTTATCGTCCGTTGATGACTAAGATCCTCAATCATGAAGAACAAATAGACAGAGAGAGATCAATTGAAATATATCCAGTGTTTGTGAAAATAACATTTGATGATGATGATGACGATGTGATCCTGTTATCCCTCACTAGGGACATAGGGCTCGTAGTAGAGTTTTTCATTTAGCTCGATCTTGCGCAGCTTCTTCCAGCTCTTCCCAGCCGAGACCAATTGAGCCAGCCTCCTTCTCCACTGATCGCCTCCACGTGGTCCGAGGACGTCCTGGCCGTCTTCTGCCAGTAGATTGCCAACGGAGACCCTGCTTGGGCAGGTGATTATTCCACCCTCGAAGCGTGTGTCCAATCCATCGCCACACCCTTGTCAGAATTTTTCGGTTTACTGACATAACACTGGGAAAATATCATTTACTTTGGTCTATTGTCTAGGTCTTTTTAAAGGTTCAATAGATGACGGTACTAACTCACTAGTGTATGTACCTAACCTTTTTAAACCACTTTTCTGCAATAACCCATTTATTGAGCAATCAACTCAATCACAGACTGAGCTAGGAAAATAAATTATGGCTTTTCAACCATACTTGTGGTCGTGTTTTCAATTCGCGTGATACTTTTATTTCTCTTATGAAGCTAGCTTACTTTTTATACCATGACAGGTGGGAGACGCGGCGGGGCAATGTTCCAATTCTCTCCTAGCGCATCTTCGGTGGTATTTTGGATAAGAGAAGATTGTTATTGTAATAATCAGAGTTAGGCAAGGGCGAGCCATTTTGACGTCACTTATGTCAAATGTAGATATTAATATAGATACGCATTAGAAAGTAATATTGAAAGAAAATAAAATTGTATTAATTATAATAAACTATAATAACAATGCATTATGTACAAAAGGAGTAGGTACTAAGTTTTCTCATTGTAATAAATGACTATAAGACGTTTGCAAAAAAACTTGCTATTAAATTCATTTGTTTTAATGGCGACGTAAAGATCGTAGCGGAAAGGCAGCCTAAATAAAATAATTTATTTAGTTATTAAATTACACCGCATATACCGTTGAATGACAAGGCATGTCCATGCTATGCAAACTCTGAAAACAGCTCACCCCCTTCGAGCTACTAATAATAATGTAACGTATTGCTGGGTATTAAGAGTATTTATTAACTCAGCAACAGAAACACGATTCTCACGTGTCATCGCGCCAGCCCGTTGGTGCTAATTTTGGTGGAACAAGGTCTGCGCATCAATTCTCGGTCCATCTCCTCTTACTCACGCCTCACTGATGGAAACGCACCTATTCAGGCTAAGCTCCAGGGAGTTGAGGATACGGTCATGGTATAATACGGTATTGCCGACAAACTGGTACAATAAAAAAAATGTTTAGTGCGTAGTGTACCTCCCATAGACGTAGTGGGGGTGATTATTTTTTCTCATCCAAACGTGTAGTATGGGGTATCGTTGGATAGGTCTCTTAAAACCATTAGGGGGTTGCTAAAAAAATGTGGAAAAATTTGAAAAAATTCAGGGTTTAAGTATATCGAACTTACAAGGAAAACTATAACGGTTAAGTTTTCTTGAGAATTATTAGTAGATTAAAAGTAAATAGCAGCCTAAGGTATAAAATATACCTAAATTTGGAATATTCCGTACAAAATACGAAATCCTTAGAACAATATTTCTTTTTTTCGTAATGTCTACGGAACCCTATTTCGGGCGAGTCCGAAACGCTCTTGGCCGGTTTTTTATATCGAAAGGGGGTCCATATCGGCTCGCATACTTATTGAAAGTCCGAAAGTAATGTTTGTCAGAATGATCGTTTGTCATAACTCCTTTTTCTCTGAATCAAATAATTGTTTAGAATTGTTATAAAACAAACCTAACCTAACCTATAGTTTTCTATAGAATGACCATATAAAAATTACAGAAAATTTTAAGGTTTCAGTGCGAAAATATTATGACAAACGATGATTCGGACAACAATTACGGTATGACTAGGAAGAGTATGCGAACTTTGTCGCTCCCATCGAATGGACCTAGGTGGAGACCTTAAGGCGATTTAACTCCCCAAAAAAAACTCATCTATCCGGGGTTAACATCATCATCATCATCATCAACCGGAAGACTTCCACTGCTGAACAAAGGCCTCACCCTTAGACCGCCACAATGAACGACAACTCGCCACTTGCATCCACCGGTTTCCCGCAATCCGGGTTGCTTAACAGTAATGTCCACTCCTACAGCCACCAAGAATATTTGACACATGCCTAAATTTTCATATATCCACACGTCTAGCGTCTTCATTGCGCCACTGCGTGGGAATGTCCTTAGAGCCACAATGGCACGTCTTATGAGAATTAATAGCTCCTTCATTATGCTGCGGCATTGAAGGATTGTCAGTTGGTTTTCCCTGTTTGAGGTATGTCAAAGCCCTAAAGCATTTGTTTAGACAGGGCCCCCTCCATAGGTGACAAAGTGTTACAAAATGGTTCTGGAGGATCTTTGTCTTTTTGGT
This sequence comes from Choristoneura fumiferana, assembly GCF_025370935.1. Classification (NCBI taxonomy): domain Eukaryota; kingdom Metazoa; phylum Arthropoda; class Insecta; order Lepidoptera; family Tortricidae; genus Choristoneura; species Choristoneura fumiferana. Next base: position 1,942,149 of record NC_133475.1, on the reverse strand, counting down.
GAAATATTATTCCCAAATATTTCATTTGCCAAACTGTTTCATCTCCCAACTCACGATTATCTCTGAAGCTATATTTTTCGAAACTTTATACAACAAATTGCTCTTAAGCAATAAGGCCGCCTATTGGAGACGTGTTTAAACATCGAAAATTAATATATCTAAAGTTAAAAAGACGACGGTCAAAATATCGAACGTAGTGTAGGTTAGTTTAGGTTCGATATTTTGACCGTCGATATTTCAATTTTCGATATTCAAATACGTGCCCATCTATCGCTTACCTCGTAATTTTCTCTCTGAGAACCTGTTTTCTATATCATTTACTATTTGTGGTGTCTAAAAAAAATAATTTCGGGAAAAATTGAGAGTTAGCAAAGAAAAAAGTTTGCCTGACAAAACATTAGGGAATAATATTTCTGCAAAAAGCCAAGATGTAGTTCTGGAATATCTCACCTAATAAAGTCAAAGTGAAAGTCAAAATATCTTTACTTAATTTATTCTTTAAATTACTAGACGTAAAAATGTTATTTAATGACTTGTAAGTATTTAACACAACTACATTTTAACAGACTAGATTGTTTGATTGATTATACCTAGTGCCATCCACGAAGACGCGTGATTTTGATAAAAGAACCACGGCACACGTCATCGTGAATGACTCTAAGGTATAGGTTGATTGGTAACGGTTGAGTAAGTTCGACAGAGTACCCTTATATTTTAAAGTTTTTTATGGAGTTTTTATTAAGATTAGAAAAATATGTTAGTACTGTATCACGATTAGTTCGTTAGTTAGAAAATTGCATAGTTCTTGTGTTAAAGAAAAAAAAAAGGAAATTTGGCACATTAATACATTCTCTGTTTAGAAACTTAACTTGATAAATTACTTGGAGAAATGCCTCTGCCAAACAATTTTGCTTATTACAAAGAAAGGCTTCATTATAAAGGTAGTTTCCTAAGACAAAACACACCATTATCTTAGAGAATACTTCTGTCGGCATGATCTTTTAGTTCAAGAGTTAGTTCAGCAGTCAAAACATCAAACACACCTATTGTACACATGCGCACGGAATCACCTTTAGCATTCATCTCGTTCTTACCTTCATACAGTAGTTCACACAAATTATATAACTGTTTCCCACGGCTCGGACTTGGGACGTTTATATCATTAATATTATTAAATCGCGTAATTCTTCACGTCACGATGCTGGCGAGGTAATGTGACACAATGGTAACACTTTTTGTGACAATGGGATAATTTACTTGGACTGTACTGGATTGGCTTCCGTGATGCCGTTTTTTTAGAAGGTCACTGACGATATTGAATAAAAGTTCAATTCAAATATTTGTTACATAAAATAGCATAATACACATAAAATTAACAGTTAAGAAGAAGACAAAAAGAACTAAGTATTAACTATTTTACTTATATTTAACTAAGTATTAAGAAGCCATGGTGGCCTAGTGGTTTGACCTATCGCCTCTCAAGCAGAGGGTCGTGGGTTCGAACCCTGGCTCGCACCTCTGAGTTTTTCGAAATTCATGTGCGGAATTACATTTGAAATTTACCACGAGCTTTGCGGTGAAGGAAAACATCGTGAGGAAACCTGCACAAACCTGCGAAGCGATTCAATGGTGCGTGCGAAGTTCCCAATCCGCACTGGGCCCGCGTGGGAACTATGGCCCAAGCCCTCTTGTTCTGAGAGGAGGCCTGTGCCCAGCAGTGGGACGTGTATAGGCTGGGATGTGTATTAACTATTTTATTACAGACAGAGTCCATTTAAATTGGTTAGTATTACAATAATTAACCCCCTGTTTCACAGTCTCACTACTTATACTTATATTATAAATGCGAAGGTTTGTGAGTAATATGTTTGTTTGTTTGTTACCTCATTACGTCTATACTGAACCAATTTAGATAAAATTTGGTATACAGGGAAGGCCCCCCGGACTCTTAAACTATCTGTATACCAAATTTTAAAACTATCCTATGTCCTTAGAGGATAGTTTTTATCCCGTAAAATTGCATAGTTCCCGCGGGATATATAGCGATAAATGAATTCTACGCAGACGGAGTAACACACTAGTTTGTTGATAATTGCACATAATTGCACAACCCACTTAAATCAGTTTGTTTCTTCCTTCCGTTTCTAAATGTAGCCAGGAAGAATTTGCTTTGTATCCCGTCCGTTTCATTGTAAACCTTGTAAATTATATGGTGTTCAACAGTTAAGTAGTATATAAGTATTGAATTCAGATCCTTATTTTACTCTTAAACTATTGAATTCGAAACAAAATAGGGTTTCTTTTTCTTTCCCTTTTGAATTTTCAGAGCAACGAAGAAAACGAAGGAGCGACATTAAGAAAGAAAGGTTTATTTTGGCTCCATAAGTACCACCTAAAACTAAGACTAGAACTAGCACTAAAACTATGTTACTTGGTGACACGGCAGGATACCAAAAAGGGTCTCCACTCAGCATGTGTTGCCGCACATTATGTGCAGCAACACTGGTTTTCTGTGGAGCCCAATTAACATTCTGGGTGTACTGTAGTTTGCTATTCCACAGTCATACTGTGACGTTTGACGTTCCAGTTAGATAAATTACATTGTTATTTACAATTATGTAATGAGTTTGATGGGATATTCATAACAAAATCATACACAGACTTGGTTTTTCAGAAGCTTAATTATCATGCTGCGAGCAATTACCTCATAATTAACTTTTTACCCCGGTCATGGTTCAAGCCTAACGCTACGGTTTTTAAACAGGACATTAATTTTTAATTGATTATTTACTTCGAGAAGCTGTGTAATTATATTCTTAATTCTGTATTCATAAAACAATGGAAGTTTAGATGATATCTTGGATTAACTTGGTTCAGTGATGTCAGCACTTAAAATATGCCATTTAATTTGCACTTCATTTCTAAGTAAAGTCCTGCAAATAGATTTTTATAATGAAGATTTCGATAGTAAAAATTGGCCAAGAGCGTGTTGAACATGCCCAAGATAACGTTCCGTCCTTGTAAATTTGATACATTTAGTACTTTTTAGTACTTTTTTTCAAAATTTTCAAACCAACAGTTTAGTTTCTAGAGTGGGGACGCAAGAGAGACGGTCGTCTTTAACCAAAATTAGCACTTCAAAGTTAAATATTTCACATAAAATATGCATTACTTCATCAAAACATCGTTTTCCCAACCCCGAAATGATTTTAAAAGACCTATCCAACGTTACCCTACACTAACAGAGTTAGACGAGAAAAAAATTCACCCCAATTTACATGTATTCGTCATCATCATCATCCCAGCCTATATACGTCCCACTGCTGGGCACAGGCCTCCTCTCAGAACAAGAGGGCTTGTATATGTATTAGGTACGGTAAAATGTTTTTTTCTACCACTTTGACGGCATAGTTGCCAAGTACAATATCCATGTAAAAATACAACTTTCTATACTAATAGTCTTTAAGCTAAGCTACGGATCGGACAGACAGACATGGCGAAACTATGATAAGGGTTCCGTTTTTGCCTTTTTGGCTACGGAACCCAAAAATACAATTGCATTGAATTTTTCCTTCTTTTTGAATTGTGTTAATGATAGTAAATATAAATCCTATTCTACGGACTGATAGAGTCAAGGTGATTTTCCCCCGGCGAACCGAGACGAGACGAGGCGAGGCGAGAACTGAAATTTGTATCGCAACACAACCGCAACCGAAGTGCCATACTGTCAATTCTCGCCTCGCCTCGCCGGTGGAAAATCACCTTGAGATAGTGAAGATATTTGGATATTATGACGTTTGTATACCTGAATGTTTGCATGTTTGTCACTAAATAATTCACTGATGGCTTATCTTTGACACATCTTTGTCTACCTACCTACCATGATTCACAGTATTCTTGGAACACTGAGATTATACCCTGAGTCATCTGTAATCAAGACAATTTAATGGTTACAACAAAAACATAATTGCATTAAATGATTAAATGCAAGTGATATTTATCTTGATGACGTCATTTCATTAATCTGGCTTGAAATCATTTATCTTATTCTTGATACAGCATTTGTCATTAATCACTAGCGTCAAGCCAAAACATATTAACTAGCAGTTTATTTATTTATTTTTTTAGTTTTTTATTGTACCATTTTGTCGGCATAGTTTACATATAATATCCGTGCAAAATTACAGCTTTCTAGCATTGATAGTCCCTGAGCAATGCCGCGGACGGACAGACAGACAGACATGGCGAAACTACAATGCTACATACGCACTATGCGGCTAAACGTGCGGTTTGAGCGCGCCGTCTCTTTCACAAGCGATATTTTGAAGAGGGAAGGCACGCTAAAACCGCGCGGCTAACCGCATAGTGCGTACGTAGCATAAGGGTTCTGTTTTTGCCATTTTGGCTCCGGAACCCTAAAAACAGTCATGCTTCATATAATTGGAAGGATGTGTGCGAGGAATGTGAATGTGTTACGAGGGATGTGTTGCGCTGTATCTATTCAGTCTGTCTCACCCCACCCCGCTCTCATATTTCAAAAAAAGAGCCAGCTATACGCCTTCGCTACGCATCGTCGCACCGCTCTGCTACCTCGTACATATTTGGTGGAAACGGAATCTAATTCAAAATGTTGGTCACATCAGTTAAACTGAAGCACCATTACTATTTCTGAGACCGCGTGACTAAAGAGTTCCGCTAACATTCTCGTGTCCTAAATTAAAGAAAGAAAGAAAGAAGACATTTATTCACATTCACAAAGAAATACAAAAAAAAAATCAAAACAAAAACAAACAATAAACAGCAAAAACAAATAAAACAAAAAAGAAATACAAAAATGAAAATACACGATTTTATGTCTCCCCGCAGAAGTGAAACGGCTGCTAACTCTGCATCATACTGAGGCGTTAGACGTCTGCAGCGATGATATTCTGTCGAACCGTCTGTGACTCACGGAATCCTATACTCTTTCAAGTTAATACAAGTATTTAGCTGCAAATAACACCTCGCAGTGCTGAGAGGATTCCAATTTAGTAGTTTAACAAGCTGCTTTATTATAAGTATCTTTCAATTCCTAAACAATCAAGTCTACTCTAAGTCACGGTATATTTCTAGCCCAAAACCTTCGCTCCCGTCGACGTCTAACAATGTGATGCAAATTCTCCTCACACTCCATATTCAGATGTCATAAATGGCACCTCCATGTTTGGTACAATTTCAAGTGGCTGCTGAGAGATTGACACGTTTGACTGTCAACGGCTATTCGTCACGGCCATACATTGTTAGGATGACCATGACATCATAGCAGATATCATGTTTTTTGTTGGAAAATTGTAACGGTGCAGTGATGCAAAAAACCTTCTGACATAAGATTTTGCAACATAGGGCACAACACAACTAACACACAAGGACAACATTAGGGTAGTTAACCCTTATTAACTTAGTTAAGTTACGGGGTTACGTTATACTTTTGGTGAAGCAGGTACCTACAATACAATACAATACAATAACTCTTTATTGCACACCAACACATAGCAAGCAATTACAGAAAACCTACATTGGGTTCTCTGATATGGTATAAGACAGAGTATCGGAGTATCAATCTTTCCATGCTGAAAGCAAAGAAAAGTCGATGCTAGTTCTAACGTAGAGAATAAGACAGCTGGTGAAATTACTAACATATAGGTATCCTATCTTAATCTTCTAGCCTGGGAGTGCTTATGATTAAGATGGTGATGCTTATGTAACACAATCGATCCACTTGCTCGTTTTCTGCCCTATTTAGTAAAGAATATTCATTCAAAAAATATTTCACCCATCAATACCAACAAACAGAGCAAATTAAATAAAAATTTGTAAAAATAAGATAGGTCTCCACGGGACAATTCGGACATTAATCGTCTAATAATTAAAATGAACAAAAATACACATCTCCTTAATCAGAATTGTTTATTTTCCTCAGCTGGACGCTCAACAGCGCTACACACTGTTCCAGCGTGGCCTGTGGGAGACAGCTCAGCAGATACCAAGAGGAGCCATCAGGGACTTCCCAACATACCGGCAACTGCGGCAGCTGTCCATTATTGGACCTGCTGCCTTGCCTCCTGACCAGCTGGACAGAGTAAGTACTGAATAATTACAATTCTAGCAGACGAGGGACCAAGTGCCAACTGATAATAATGATTATGGCAGCTGCCGACCATTTGATCTGCTGCCTTGCATCCTTACCAGATGTAAAGGAGTGAACAGTCAAATCAACCCAACCTGCTGAAGTAGTCCTGAAGAATTTGAAGTAACCTAAGACAAAGCCTAGCTAAGTATGTTTACTATTTCTGGTGCACAACAAAGAGTCATTGTATTGTATTGTAACCTTGCATTGAGAAGTAAATGAATGTGAATAATCGATACCTTCCTCTTCAGCTACTTTTCTTAGATCATTTCTTAGTTATTTATCAGGTTCATCTATTTTATTATTATATTACAATATATTTCATCATATTCCAGTACAATCGTCTCATCAACGACATGCTTGCCGTCTACAACAATGCTGAAATCTGCGCCTACAATGAGCCTTTCAAATGTGGGCTACATCTGCAACCAGAGCTACAAAACATTATGTCACACTCCAGGTATACAGTGCATCTATATTACTACCAATAAGGCCTGTATTTATCAAACGTACTGAATCTTATTGTTTGAATGCAATGAATTCTCAAAATACGATTATACGAGTAAATAAAGAAAAGACTCAAGATTCAAATTGATTGCAAACTTCTCCATCTGCGAATAATTCGTTTGTTGCATAGCTGCGGGGGCTGCATAATTTTTCGGGATAAAACCCATCCCATGGTCTTTCCAAAGTCTCAGATATCTTTTAAATTTTCAACTTTTGTCATTGTCGTTTGAGTACTTAAAGTGTGAAAGAATAGCAAACAAAATAACATACTCAATAATGAAACAAAAAAAAAACACATATTATTGTTGTACTCGTATTTGATAGAGACAATTGCTAAAAAAAATACGTCTTGTCAATTTTCAACCCAGAATTTAACATTGTACGACTTATTCTACTTTCAGGGATTGGGAGGAGCTGCAGCATGTCTGGACGGAGTGGAGGAGGAACACCGGGAAGCGTATCCGGGACCTGTACGAACAGCTGGTCGACCTGACAAACCAGGCTGCGAGACTTAACAGTAAGTCATCATCATCATCATCATTTATATTCATATTCATTTATTGAGATCATGTTCATTAGTACAATTATTGTAGATCTTAAAGTAAACATGCCAGTAGGTACTGTAGTGGACGGACGGTCCACTAGCTTAATATTTCCCTATTTTTATTAAGAAAAACACTTCGTTATTATTTTTTGTATATTTTAAGATCACGTTCCTACGTTGGCAGCTAGCATACCTGTCTTCTGTTTAACACCCTTGCGTCCGTTTCCTATTATTATTTTAAAATTAGAACTATGCTGCTGTGGCGTATTGGTAAAGTATGGCGACTGATACGTGCTTCTCGGGGTTTGCATAACATTTTGCGGAACGTCCCCCGCCTCAGGAATAACCACGGCCTCACTTGGTCTATATATCGGCAGATTTATATCCTCATGTCCATTTTCTCCGGATACTTCTGAAATTTGTCTTAAGACTTTTTTCAAATCATCCTTCGAATCAAAAATTCTCGTTGCCAACAACATTTTATACTTATCTTGTACTGAGCACAAATAATGTTTCGTAAATTTCGCTTCATCGGTTATATCGGCTTTCTCTGCCAATAAATCTAAATTATAAAAATATTGTATCAAATTCTCGGACTGATTTTGCTTCCGTAGATAAAATAATTGAGTATAATCTACAGCCACCTCAAATTCATTTTTTATCTTGCTCAGTAAATCTTCATAATTAGTGAAAGTAGAGAATTTCGCTTTATACCAAGATGCTGCGGATCCTGTTAGATACGCCGCGATGGCAAATTTCTTTTGATCTGCCGACCAGCCGCGTATTGCTGCTACAGCTTCAAATTGCATAATAAAATCTGACACGTCGCCAGCGCCATCGAACGTAGCTTTGTCCGCCATGATGAGACCCACTATATAATAATAAATGCAAACTTTACCTTTTCTTTTCTCGTCGATCCTTACTTACTCAAGGCTTCTTATTATATTATCTCGCTTTGCGCAAGAGGACGGATCTCACTCTTCTTTGTAAAGAGCCGCACCTCCACCAAATTGTAGTGGACGGACGGTCCACTAGCTTAATATTTCCCTATTTTTATTAAGAAAAACACTTCGTTATTATCACGTTCCTACGTTGGCAGCTAGCATACCTGTCTTCTGTTTAACACCCTTGCGTCCGTTTCCTATTATTATTTTAAAATTAGAACTATGCTGCCAGCATCGAATCAACGGACACAAGAGGTTAGTACAGTACATATGATACCCTGTCAGGGCACTGCAATTTTCTTACATTCAAAATTGTTATTAAATTTAAATTCTTCGATACATTATTTGAACTGACCGGGTAGGACGTCCGCTGTTGGACATAGGCCTCCCACATAGACCTCCAGTTGCTTCGGTTGGCAGCGGCTTGCATCCATCTATCATCATCCGTCTATCTGGTTGGTGGGCGTACTACGCTGCGCCTGCGCTTGCGGTAACACTCGCAACAACACAACACAAGGATCAAATTAACCGACAAGGTGTATTAACCAGGCATTTCTGGCTTCTATGTATTGTTTACTAACAGTATTACAACTGCTGTTTTGGTATAAAAACGACACATTTCATATTTATTTTTATTATTATATTACGGCTGACACAAAAAGTGACGGGTAAGTTTGACGCCAAATTCTGTCTGTCCGTATGTCTGTCGGTCTCTGGCATCGTAGCTATCAAACAAATGGACCGATGATAGGCATGTAAGTTAGGTTATATACAGAGTGATTCGGAAGGCGTGAAAAGGACCAAGTCTCTCAGTGTAAGCAATAATGGATCGTTCATAGTCATATTTAAATTGAACCCCACCTTTGACTACAGAACCAGCACTTAGTAATACTTTGATATCTATTTTTTCATTTAAAAAAAGCCTATAATTTTGAGCACCTAGACGGCTTCGATGTACACGAGTGTGGGAAAAATATAGCAATTGCCTTGTTCGTAAGAAGTGAATTATCGGTACGAGTAAGCTGTGTGTCTGCTGTTAGATTTTGAGTAGGCGTTAATAGCATTCACTTTCCTTTGTAGCATTGATTGTAACTATTTTTTTTACAGATTTCACGGATGCTTCAGCTTATTGGATGTTCCCGTATGAATCCCAGAATATGAGGCAGGAAGTCGATGAAGTTTGGGAACAGGTTATTGCACTTATTTTATCACTTTTAATATCGGAACAGCTCATAAATGAATATTTCTTAGACTTTGGATTATTGAGAAAAGTTGTGATGAATGCTATCACTTAAAGAGTCGTGTCTCAAAACGGCTTCTTTCAAATTACCGAAAAATGTTGTCACAAGTCTTGTTAAACAAGAAGATTATAATAGATCGGATTGCTCTAAATAATGAACCCACACATAATACCTTTTTTTTGTAACTTTCCGGGTGCAATTATAGTTACGGGCGAGCGGGTAAGCGGGTAAGCTCCGCAAATGGACAGACGAAGTCCGCAAATCCGCTCCGCATTACCCCCTTCCTCCGCTCCGCTACCTCGCTCCACTAAATGTAGTCTATACTTTTATATCGTCCTATTTCAGATCAAACCCCTCTACGAAGTCCTTCATGCTTACGTCCGCCGCCGATTGAGGGAAGCGTACGGCCCGGAGCGTATATCTCGCTCAGCTCCCATTCCAGCCCACATCCTGGGTGACATGTGGGGACAGAGCTGGGCGGGAATCGTACCGATCACCCTTCCCTATCCTGGAAAGACCCTGGTTGATGTGACAGCTGAGATGAATCAACTGGTTGGTTATACTACATATTTGATTGAGATGTGCTGTGTTATACTGATGACGTGTTATTATTGAGGAGAGTGCTGGGTTCGTTCGTTTTATTTGGCTCGACCTGCCATAGTGTCTTTCTGCCAGCCGAGACCAATGAAGTTGACTGTCTTTGAAGGAGTCCATGCATAAACAAAAATCAAAAATCATTCTATTAATAAACAAACATCTTTTAATGAACTAAGTACCTACAAGTTTTTGCTTGCTACTCTGCAATCAATAAAAATAAAAATGGGATGTTCGCATCGAGGATAAGTCCTTCATAATGGGCTAATGACAATAACCTTGTGAAGGTCGCGGGAGTCCAATGGATGTGGACAGCAAAGGACCGGTCGTTGTAGTGTTCTTTTGGCGTGGACTACTAGCAACGGACGTCTGTCAGCTGACAATGATGATACTAGAACTCTACTAATATAAATCAATCAATTATATATTTTTTTATTCCAGGGCTACACTCCACTTTCCATGTTTCAACTGGCAGACGAGTTCTTCGTCTCCATGAACATGTCAGCCATGCCGCCAGACTTCTGGCAGCTCAGCGTGATTGAACAGCCTCAGGATCGCCACATCCACTGCCAACCTTCAGCTTGGGACTTCTGCAACCGTCATGACTACCGGTAAAAGCGTAAACAGTTGAATATTTTAGTTCCATCTGACTATTCTGGACCAAATTATCACTTGGTTCTCTGCTCTCTGCTTTCATCTCGTGGTATAATACTTAGGTATTTGCCTCTACTAAGATTGTCAGTGTGTATGTCTACGAGTAAGTGACAGTGTGCCCTACTCGGCACTCCGTTTCTTCCAATAATTCCTCAATTACCTCAAAAGTTTACATGGGCTTTTATCTACTCGTAATACCTTTAAACGAACAATTCTTGTATGTATGTATGTAAACTCTTTATTGCACATAAAAATAAAAATACAAATACACAGAGAGAAGAACGAAGGCGAGCTATTATGGTGTCCATGATTTTGGTAAGTGTGCCTACTACCGTATGCATGGGTACGCAAGGCGTAGTTTTAGGGTAAAGCCATATGAGCACAATTTTTTGAGTTGTGAGTCGCATATTTTCTGTCGTGTAATTTTGTTTTCATACAAAAATCCTATTTGTTGACAAAACCAACCCCTCTGATTCTGAGTCGTCGGCGCAAACTGAACTTTTGTATCAACTTAAACCCGATTCACAACTAAAAAAATATTACGTTTGTCTGGCTTCACGATTTCTGTTTCCATTTTGCGTTTACAGAAGTTTTCCTTTTGTGTTTGGTTTGAGTGTGCAAGGCTTTTCACACTAATATGTCTCTAGTAAAATTACTTTGTTTTAGCATAAAGATGTGCACCCACGTGGACATGAAGGATTTGATCACGGCTCACCACGAGATGGCGCACATCCAGTACTTCTTGGCCTACAGGAACCAGCCCAAGGTGTTCCGGGACGGAGCTAATCCAGGTAAGTCAAACCACCGATAACCTAAAACCCAATTTAGACCATTCAAGAACTTACATGCAAGTTGCATTGCATCGCAGACTATTATAGATGTAGGGAGTAGAGGGACAATAAATTCTGTTGACCAAACAAATAGACACCGCTATTTAGTGAAATTTGCATGCAAGTTCTCGCATAAATAATGATAAATCTAAATGACCGTTGGAATAAATCCGTAAGTGTCGTAATGGGCTGGCTTAGATCAAGAACCATAATGTCTATTATACGAGCTACAAGTATGTGCATTCGAGGCACACGTCTTAAATTCCGATCCATCGGATGGACTGACCCAAGACCAGCAGTGCTCATGCACATGCCTGCCCCAGCCATTGATTAGTTTTGAAAAAATGTATTGTATTGTATTGTATTGTAAAACTCTTTATTGTACATAACACACATGAAAATAACATAACACAGGATAATAAGATGTACAAAGGCTGTAAGGTGTAGAAGGTTTGTTTGATAGATTCAAAGGTTATTGTTTGATATTCAACTTTAAAGTGCAAATTTTCATTAAAATCGAGCGTCCGCCCCCCCTAAAATCTAAACCGGTGAGTGGAAAAATTTGAAAAAAATCAGGATGGTATTAAGTATATCAAACTTACAAGGAAAACCATATAACGGTTAAGTTTTCTTGAGAATTATTGTTTAAGAGTAATAGCAGCCTAAGGTATAAAACATACCTAAACTTGGAATATTCCGTACAAAATACGAAATCCTTATTTTTTCGTAATGGGATGGGAAACCCTATTTTGCGTTCGGAACCCTATTTTGGGCGTGTCACGCTCTTGGCCCGTTTTTATATTTAATCAAAATGTGTCTCAAGTTATAAGAAAAAGAGTACTAATCGGTATCACCATAAACCACCTAGGAATCCAAGGTCCTTCAAGACTAGGGTGAAGAGGCTGTTATTGAATCAACATGATAAACTTTTTAAGGTTAAGACATTTATTTCTCATAAGAATTAACATTCACTTAACATGAGAAAAACATCACAGAAAAGTAGATTACATGCAATTTAAATCAAGTGAGATAGGGATCAATCACTGGTCAGTTTTATTTAAAAAAAATGGTACGACCCTGCTATGTTAACCCTGCAGCAAACCCACGATATATTTATGAAATTTTTTAATCAAAATCTAGAGTTACATTAATAAATTACCCATAATATCCCTATTCTATAAAAAAAACTTAAAAAGCCTTAAAAACACAGCAATACTATGCAAAAAGAAATTACATATAGTAATTAAACAGGTCTATCAATTAAACAAAACACTGTCAGAGACACTCTTTATATTCCAACAAGAAAAACAAAAGATAGTCACTGAAACGTTAGTATAGTAGGTAACAATTCAGTATGACACAAGAGATAGCGCTGCGATTAGTACTAGGAAGATAGGCATCGTGTGCGCGACCGCAGCATTGCATAGATCTGAATCGCAGGAGCAATAGGTAACGAAAATGTCACCGTTGCCTGGTTTACGTTGGCAGGACTTCTCTCCTGGAGCGTCTGTGATGTAGCCGCACTGTCGCACGACACGGACTTTGCCGTAAACTGAAAGAGATGGATTGATTTAATGCTTCTTCTTTAACAAAATAAGAGAAATTAAAAAGCTGAACAGGTGACAACATGGAAATAAAACAATAATAAAACCTCATGTGCCGGCATTTCATCGGTTTTCTTAATTTCTACGTAGGAAATCAGGAGCATGAGCATTCTAGCTTGGCAACAGTATTAGCGAATAATAAAATGGTAGCGAACTGGACGATCTTTGCACCATGCTTTTGAAATTAGGTATAAAAAAACAATGATAGCAAATTTATTCTAACTACTAATTGATTTTAAAAACCGAACAGTAAAGTTGGGATCGCCAACTATCAAAATGTCAGAAATTGAACGAAAGCTGTTCAAATATAGCACACTATCCATCTGACTCAGGCTGAGTGATACGAGTACGTGGGTGTCATAAGGACAATGGAAAAGGAATAAGTCTATTAAGTATCTAAGTGTCTAGATTGAAAGAAAAGAAGAAAGAAGATCACAAGTAAATAGACAACAAAGTCTAAAAAAGAAGTGTAAGGAAAGAAGGAAGAGGGACTTGGTTTTAAAAGGGCTGTTGTCAGTAGCTGAATGAGGGAAGTCAAGGATAGAGAGTTGTAGCATAAAGGTTGTACGATCAGTTACAGACGGACTACTTGATTGATTACAAAGGCTACTACAAGCACAGGGACGCTTAAAGTCCCATCTTACAGACTGGCTAAAACCAAAAAGTCGTTTCTGGTGAATTGCATACGTTTTTATAATAAAATTCCAAAAAATATTACTAATGAAACGGATACAAAATTCATATCTATTGTCAAGAAGACATTAATATCTACGGCGTATTAGAAAATTTATGATTATATCATGGACAGGGATATTGGAAATAATTCCGATCCTCATTGGCGAACCCTTACTTCAAATAGCGAATCTGTTAAAAATGAAGTTGTGTTAAATACAATGATACAGGCCACGTTGACGTTTGATGGATCCATATGGTGAAGCAAATTATGTACTTAGATATTAACGATGAACAGACTAAATGATACCTATAGAGACAACATAATTTCAGTTAACTCACTTTCCATCTTAATAGACCGGCAGATAGTAGGCTCGGTGACTTCTATGTGGTCTGGAGGGTCGCGTAGGGAACAGTTGACGACGCCGAGGCTGAAAGGATCAAACTCCTCCCCGCATCGAGGGTCGAACGCGCTGTTGCAATCGTAGCAAAAGATGGATGACGCTGGAAATGAAAACGATGGTATTAAATAAATGTATGAAGCATAAGCTAGAAAGACAAATTATTACAAATCAAAATCAGTTTAACCGTTTAGGACCAACAATGCCACAGCCAGACAAGATACTCAGATTGAACATAACATAGGTACCTATTTATGCGTCGGTGCTTTTTACAAGGGTATCATTCAAACCAATTAACCTTGTCGGCTGAAATTTGCCGGATTAGTTTAAAGAGACGTTGTAGATGTTTAAAAAAGTAAAACGGTAGGTATTTAAAGGTTTCAAAGAAGTGAAACGATTACAGAAAAAATGCATGCTCAATTTTATTATATTTTTATCGTAGTAGAAAATTACAAAATTTCAATAGCTATAACAGAAGTTAAGATTTTTCTTATACCTAGATTTTTTGTCGTTTTCGTCAACTTATAAAATCTTCATTTCTATCTTGGCCTATATCGTAGTGATTCAAGCCAAGTTCAATTTTATTGTGCGTGGTCGGTTTTATCCGACACTTTCAGTATGGCTTCATTTGGGTCATAGTTATCGGGTAACAGAGTGAGATACTATAGGAAAAGCGAGGCGTTTTTTGGAGATTGCAAAATCATGAAATAATTAAAATACAGACTTGGTAGAATCTATAAAGTAAAAAATTCAAAACCCGACTGCCTTAAACAACTTTAAATAAAAACTAAAAAGGAAAACATAAGTCTAGTAGCCTGGAACTCTGTTAAGTAACTTAAAATTCAATGATCGGACCTATTTAAATAGTGATTAGAAAAAGTGATAAAAAAATAGTCGATCCAAATACGAAGGATCACGTTGCACTGTTGACTTAAACAATATCTAATGTAGCTTTACAAGATAATAATGAAACAAAACACTGTCGCATACCTACTGCCACCAAAAATTGAGCCGCTAGCATAAAATATAAGGAAATGAAAAAATACTTAAATCACTACATAACTGATGGGAAATAAATGGAATGTGATGATTGAAATAATGATTAACAATCGACTTACCATATTCAAAGTAGCTGATTAAATACAACGTGATGCATGTAGGACTGATGATTAACTTCATTATCGACTGACCAGGCAGACTGACGACTATCCGATCCACAAACCTTGCCCTACTGTCAGCGAGCCCCTTTTGAATTATGTCAGCAACCATAACTTAATTAGTGAAGTGTACACAGTAGAACTATGTTTGTATAGAGTGGCAACAGACATTTCTTACTGTATTGGCTGACCTTTTTGACACATTACAAGTGTTGCATTCTTACAAGTGTCTCTGTCTATGTCGTGGCTGATTTTAGAATAGGACTGATCTCTTCCCGTGGGTATTGTAAAAGGCGACTAAGAGACCTGAGGCCGTATTGGCCGTATTGTCATTTCATACCTACCTAACGCTTTCCTTTAAGCTTTTTGAGTGGATATGTCCATAATCTAAACGCGCACAATATAGGTGTGCGCGTACTCATAATAAGCACCGAAACTATGTTGCGACATGTAGAACGTGCGTGTTAGGAAACTGAGACAGTGTATAAGCGTTCTTATTATATATCTGTACGCTAAGTTGTGGTGCGACTATGTTAGTGACGCCTTTCCCCAGGTTCTCTATCGTTTGGCCGAATTTCATATGCCCGATTTTCTTGCTACAATTTTCGTTTACCATAAAGTAATTTATTTCTGAAATAGTAATTTCTTCAGAGTTGATATTAAACGAACCTAACCTAACCCACTGCATTTTATAATTTGACATTTAAAAAAAGTGCAAATCGAGCAAATGAAATTCGGGCAAGTAAAGGTAAACGCTTTCCCCATCTAGATTTAAGTGAAAGAATTATTTTGACACATGTTATTTGTTAGATTCTTTGTTTCTGCATACAGTGATGGAATTTTTAGAAAGATTATACTAGTTTATTATAAAAAGAAATAGATGGCGTTAAGAACATTACATTTGTATATTAAGAAGATTGTAATAGAGTATAAATTTTAAAGCGTACTAAGAATTAATACATACAACTCCAAGTAACCACCATTTTATCTTCCCAAAACTTATGCTTCGTATCATTTTGATGTTTTTTTTTGGCTCTTTCACAAGCGTGTTTTTTTGAGTTGTAATTTAAACGTGGCCATTATCAAACAGCCTGCGGCTCTTGTTTAAATTTTTGAAACACTATTCAATTGATTTGTGGTATCAAATACTTCATTATTACGGAAAAAATAAATTACATTGCAAATTTTGCAACGCCTCTATCGGCACGTATCGGCAACAAACTGAGGGCCTACTCGCAAGTTCGAAAATCGAAGTTCGTATCGTACCGTCCCTCTTGCTCTCGTATTAAATAGTGTAAGTGTCAGAGGGGCCGAACGACATGAACTTCGATTTTCGAATTTCGTAGTAGCCCTGCTGCTCTATAATTATTATTATGATATTTGAAACTAACGCAAACGTGTTGAAGTCATTGATGACAAAACTGATACTGAAGACAGAATATTCATTCAACGTGACTTTACAAAACTCGTGACGATTCACTTATAACAGACTCAACGCACCAGTGTACAGCGAACGAGGTATAGAAAGTTCACGGAAATTAATACTAACGATTACGATAGCGCGTTACGCAACTCTCGCGCATCTCGGCAAGTTCGCGCTTGCGCACCACAGGGTATTTCAAACTGGAAGGAACAAACGTGATTCGAAATTCAAATATATTTTTTATTATAAATACATACATAAACGTCAAATGCCGGTAAAGTTATGCTAGCTAGATCGATTATAATCAATTTTATACGGGACCATTGTAAAACAGTAGGTATATTATGATATTTTTTTATTATTATTAGTCGTAAAACTACGGATTCAACTCTTTTCTGAATGATTTCAGGCAATGAACTAAAAACAAGAACCAGGTCGCGGGTGAGCAAAGTAATTGTTTTAGTTCATTAATATGGACCTCCGCAAAGTAACGCCAAATTCAATAAATTATTTGATGTGAGGCATTTTAACGTTAGTTACAATACGTTTGCGTAATCAGATTCCATTTTTCTCAAATGATCATTTTCCAAAACTATACAAAACTATGCAATACAAAAATCGAATCGCTTTTCCTAAAGCCCAGCCTCCAATTCTGCGGCGAAATGGTCTAGTATATTGTTTTCAAGCCACTTCCAGTACACATTTTTTTTGCGCCTCTCGTCCAAAGCGGTCAAGTTCAGAGCTCGCGGTTGCGCCGGCGCCGCATGTTTTGACACAAGCCTAGTGGTGGCCGAATCTATCGGCTAAGCGGCTCTCTAGGGTTCTAACGGAGTTCGACAATCTGAATGAATAAAGGACAAGTTTTATTCAAGAAATAACAGTAATGAGGCTTTGTTACCGTCCAAGTGATTTCTTGGGAATTCATAAATTAAACGTGTACACACAAAAACAGACTGACACTACAAGTAACCGTTTAGGGAGAAAAGTACTGCATGCATGAAAAGGGATGCAACGTTAAAGACTCATAATATAAAATTATGCCCGTTTGGAATCAGTCTCACTAAAGTAAACTGTACTGCGTACTGCTGTACTAAGGTATAACTGAACTGCTCTTGAATTTTAATAATGTAATAAATGTATTTATGTTTGTTTAAAGTAGATAAGAAAATTAGGATTCAGAGGCAGTAACAATGATGTGGTCCGAACTTTCTAGCATAACAAGATTGTGTAAAGTGTAAGTGACGGCTCAGTCCATATTTTCTCTAGTATTACTGGTTCGTGAGAGAAAGCTCTCGTAAAAATTTTATAGTTATTACAGTTTTTAACACCTGAAGACTTGATTAAATTCAAGTTATAATAATTAAAAAAAAAAACAATTACGAAGTTTTCAAGACCATTATTTTTTATTTAAACTTTAGTTTAGCTTGTTTGGTAATTTCCAAATTGTAAGAGTTATTTGTTACAGCGTCTTTTAGTTTAGCTACTCGCCAAAAGATGGCAGTACTTTATATAGTAAAATATATTTATTGTTATTTTTCTGATTTTTCTGTGCATCTATATTTCAGTTTGTATTTTCGATAAATATATTTATGTTTTATCGTTATATTTCCACGGGATCGGGATAAGGATAAAATCTTAAAACCTCAACCCTTAAGTTTAGAAAATTATCATAGGTGGTTTTTATGCAAGATTCATGATGACCACTGAGTATTTTCTTGCAATAACAACAGTTTTTTTTTTAAAATACAGGAAATTTTACTAAAACCCACCTTCTAATAGTTGAAACAAGTGAAGCCGCGCATATTAGCTAGTAAGCCACATACATTGATAGGTCAAAAGTTTAAAAACCATAGAATCACCCATCATTTGAACAGATCAATCTTAACTGCCCATTGATTGACTTAGGACTGAAATACATTTGTAATTGTACAAGTTAATGCTAAGTGACTGATGACTGATGATTTTATGGATGTTACTTGTCAAAAGAACTTTAGATTGATGATTAGAGAGTAGTTTGGAAAAAATACTGAGCAATTAGTTTTATAAATATTTGTACTCGTTAATGAAATTGCAAATTGTAGCTATCGTAATATGTATTATTTATTCAATGTAAGGTAGATGTCCTAGTGATGGTCACTATTGGTCACCGACCCAGTAGTTGCCACATTTAATTTTACGTCATTAACAATAGAAGTCACGCCCGAGAGGACGTCCGCAGATGAGATGGAAGGATGACATCAAGAGAATAGCCGAGTCAAACTGGATGCAGGGAGCACAGAACAGAGAGAAGTGGTGAAAGCTGAAGGAGGCCTACACCAAAATGGTAGAAAATGGCTAAGAAGAATCTTGATGTTTTCTATTTTATTACAAAGTCAACCTAATTATATATGTAGATTACTTTAGGATAAAGAAACAAACACCCAACTTAACCCAAGAGTACCTATCAGATAAACGAATTGTGTAACTCGGTGTAAGTATAACCGTATCACAGTTTCCGCCCCGGTCCTTCCGCTGCGCCTGCGCCACTTTCTCTCGCTTTGTTTACGTGGAGATAATGCTAATGCTAATGCTACTTGAGATAAGTAATAATGTAAATATCTATCTGGTTTATGAAAAAAGTGCAAATTCAGATTTAAGTGTTCGAGCAGCATTTTGATCCATTTGATTTTTTAGATTAGTTGTCCTGTAGCTTTTTCTGTCGGAAATCCTTTTTTGGTTTTAGGTAGGTTAGTAATTGTTTTGTTGTAAAGTTTAATACCAAAAAAATAATCAATGGTTGTAATTTTTTTTTTGCGTAACTAAAATCAATGTCAGTGACTTTATTCTGTGGCTGTTGTCTAACGCTCTAGCACTCGCGATCGCATTCTCTATCTCTTTCTATCCAATCATACACCGTGGGAAAGAGGTGGTGAGAACGATCATGATTCCGAGTATTTTAGACACACTCTTTTGGTCTCTGGGCGACACATAACAGACATAAGCCTATTTGGATTAGAAACATTTCTAGGGGTTCAGACTTCGCTGCCCATCCGTCTGGCCGTGATAGTTAGACAGTTGAAATTTGCACAGATTATGTATAACTGTGGCCGCTATAACAGCAAATACTAAAAACAGAATAAAATAAATATTTACGGGAGGCTTCCATACAAATGTGATTTTATTGCCTTTTTTTGCTAATGTCTAATGAATCTTGTGTAGATGGTACGGAACCCTTCGTGCGCAAGTCCGACTCGCACTTGGCCGGTTTTTATATTACACTTAACTCGAAAACACTCAGCTATGACGATGAAATGGTCTAAAAACTCTTAATTTATGATTAAGTAGAGCCATAACGTATACATTAACTCAAAATTAGGGACAATTAATAAGTGTTAGCTATGGAGAGAGCTATGCTTAGACTTTCTTTGCGCGATAGAATCCGGAATACGGAAATTCGTCGAAGAACTAAAGTCACCGACATAGCTGGAAAAATATGCAAGTTGAAGTGGCAATGAGCGGGCCACATCGCTCGAAGAACAGATAACCGTTGGGGGAGAAAATTCCTTGAGTGGCGACCACGAACCGGAAGACGAAGCGTTGGCAGGCCTCCCACCAGGTGGACTGACGACATCGTGAGAATTGAGGGAAACCGGTGGATGCAGGTGGCGAGTTGTCGTTCATTGTGACGGTCTAAGGGGGAGGCATTTGTTCAGCAGTGGACGTCTTGCGGCTGATGATGATGATGATGAATAAGTGTTCCCAAAATGAATTCGATCAGCGTGAATAAATGGACACGAATGCTACCGCCAAGTTTCAAAACCATGTCTGATTTCGTCACCAATGGCAGTGGATCAGACCGGTTGATTATATCTCATGTTGTGCTCTAGATTGTCTCAGATATTTTGGTCAACTGTCAAGGTTGCAATATTTGATCTCAAACCATCAATGGGATTATTGTTGTAGTTCTCTTTGAAACCGCTGTTTTATTTCCAGGCTTTTTTTCCAATACGGGGGAAAAATAGGATTTTTTCAACACGCTCTTACAGTATGTTTGTATGTATGTTACGAAATATTTGAACTTATTTTTCACCCATTTGTTATTGTGGTATCATTGGTAATTATGAGAAATTATTATGATAATACTATAATTTGGTACCATCTATAGCTAGGCACTGGAACACGTAAGACAAAATTACGTAACTTATAGCCATGTTTGGGTTTGTACTTTGACGAAGAAAGGTACCAGGGTCTGATGATGGAGCATTCATTAGATTTTTCATACGATTTATATTAAAAACGTGTTTTTTACGGTTTCGTACCAAAAAAGGAAAAAAAATGCAAACTGTACCTACCATGTATGTATGTAAAAATACTTGATTGTACATAAAACACAAAATAATACAAAAGAAAACAACAAAACAAAAAGAGTACAAAGGCGAACTTATCCCTAAAAGGGATCTTTTCAAGCTAACCTAAACTAGAAAGGAAAACTCAAAGATACGAGTGTGTGTGCATGTATGTGTCTCGTTGTCTGTATAATTTCTTAATTAGTATGTATGTAAAAATATTTTTGTTTTGAGAGTAGCCATTTTATCCTTTAAACCTAATTATAGCAACTAGGCCGTGACAGCCATTCTGCGCATGCCCCAAAACAATGGCGGCAATTTTATTGTTTCATTTATTATCTTAAAGTTCACGAAATAAAGTGGCGTAATGTCACGTCTGTTAGTTTTGAATTTGTAATGTCATTTTAAAGGCCTTAATTTTTACATTTTAGGAAATAAAACCGGCCAAGAGCGTGTCGGACACGCCCAAAATAGGGTTCCGTAGCCATTACGAAAAAAATAAGTAATATTTTTCTAAGGATTTCGTATTTTATACGGAATCTTCCAAGTTTAGGTATATTTTATACCTTAGGCTGCTATTTACTCTTAAACTATTAATAAGTCTCATGCAAACTTAGACGTTATAGATTTCCTTGAAAGTTTGATATTTACTACCATCCTGAATTTTTTCAAATTTATCCACTCACCGGTTTAGATTTTAGAGAGGGGGGGACTCTCGAATTTAATGAAAATTTTCACTTTAAATTTGAATATTTTGCAAAGAAATCACTGAATCAAAAAATAAATAAAATATAATAATCAAAAAAAAATCGTAGCAAACCCCTAAAGGTTTTAAAAGAGCTATCCAACGATACCCCACACTTTAGGGTTGGATGAGAAAAAAAAACACCCACACTTTACGTCTATGGGAGGTACCCTAAAAAAATGTTTTTTAGTTTTTTATTAAACCATTTTGTTAGCATAGTTTACATATTATATATCCGTGCAAAATTACAGCTTTCTAGCATTGATAGTCCCTGAACAAAGCCGCGTACGGACGGACAGACAGACAGACAGTCAGACAGACATGGCGAAACTATAAGGGTTCCGTTTTTGCCATTTAGGCTCCGGAACCCTAAAAACACTAAATACAAAGTTGGCAAGAAAGCTTTTACAAAAATTTATTCCGATTCATTCTTCCTAACATTCAGTCGATGTCTTCATCTATCCTTTTTCCATTTACAGCTACCATGCAAAACTATAAACCTAGCTCATAAGGACGGCGTCGATTCTTTAATTTTAAGAAAGAAAGAGAAAAATATTTTATTTACGGTTCCAAGTATCATCACCGAACAAAAAAAATACACTTGAAATATTTTACAAGTCTCTGCACTGTAATGGTAGTGACACCTCTTACCGCCAAAAAATAATAAATAAATTCATTTGTTTCGGGTAACTTGGCCCATGCAATTAAAACCTTACAGATTAACATACATTATTTTTATATCTAATTTGGTGACAAAACGGCGAAAAAGAAAATAATATATAAAAAGTTTTTTTTTTTAGGGAAAAAGGGTCCACTCAGTATTTGAAAGTTATCCAAGTAGCTCATATCTTATTATACTCATAAAACAACCGAAAAACATTGATCCGAATGCAGCGGTAGCACACACACACACAGTCTTACGCTTTATATCCTTTTTGCTCTGATATGAAGGCTAGGCTAGGCTGGGTTAGGAAGGTTTCTTCGCCGTCAAATTAGATAAGACTACGCCGCTTTTGAAAGTTTCAATTTTATGTGTACTAAAATAACGTTTCTACCTAAAGTAACCTAATTTTATCGAAACCACCCTATTATACTTAAAATAATTTTCCTAGTATCGTTCGAAACTCGAAATAAAAGATCGTTTTTTTTTCTTTCTCATTTGAATCTTCAGGGATACGAAGAAACCCGA
Organism: Choristoneura fumiferana; assembly: GCF_025370935.1. Lineage (NCBI taxonomy): Eukaryota > Metazoa > Arthropoda > Insecta > Lepidoptera > Tortricidae > Choristoneura > Choristoneura fumiferana. The sequence continues at coordinate 1,919,153 of NC_133475.1, read as the reverse complement.
CGAGTTTCAAGCGACATTATCATTCTGATTGTACTATACGGTACTCAATCTTTACCCCGATATTGTCCACAGGTTTCCACGAAGCTATCGGCGAGGCCATTGCCCTCTCGGTCTCCTCCCCCCGCCACCTGCAAACTCTGGGTCTGATCCAGCGCTCTGTCACCGATACTGCTCATGACACCAACTACCTGTTCACTCAAGCTATGGACAAGCTGGCTTTCCTTCCATTCGCGCTGTCCATGGATCGCTGGCGATGGGACGTGTTTACCGGAGACGTTAGGAAGGAGCAGTATAACTGTCATTGGTGGAGGCTGAGGTTAGTATCGTTATATCATCAATATAGATGTACAGGTGATCGGTTTAGCATGATATCAATATATTATCACGTCCGGGTGCAGAATAGTGGTAAGAGACTAAAGCAAATTCAGGCTAATATACCAGAAAGCAGATTGCATAAACAAATCAGCTTGCATCTCATAAATGTTTATAATTCATGTGCGAGCTTATATATATTTTTGTTCATGTCTGGACATTCTTATAGAAGTCTGTCATTTTGACAATCAAATATATATTTATTTATAACAAAAAGCAATAAAACAATACATTAAACATTTAAAAATATGACTATGTACAAAAAATATATGGCCTAGCCTAACCTATAAATAAAAAATCCCTCCTAGGTCACCGTCGCTGTTCATTGTGCCCAGAAGGCTGGCAGCATTCCCGCGTTGTATCGCAAAGCTAATCCTTTGCCCAAAATAGCTGCCAGCCCTCTGGTCACCTGAAACATCAATGAGGCACACGGATATCTCTTTCGCGATATCGCGTGCGCCTGGTCCCCACGGCCCTATCAACAAACTAGAATGGTAATGCTAAATGAAAGTCGAAAATATGACGATCAAAACTAAAAAATATATTTATTTGAAATGATCAACTACTACGAGTAAAAAACTTTCTTTCGTATTGCATATGACTGGATCTCGCTATATTAGATGCACATTCGTAATCAACCGAATAGGGGTATCTAATAGCAGAGAAATCATACAGTAATCATAGCATAAGCATGCTACATCACAGGAGTCCAGACACTGCGCTTAAGTCATAATCCATTGGATAACCGCTCGTAATATTGAGTGATTATGCGTATACGCATGCTTGAATGCTTCATTTAATTATATTCGCGTTTCTAGGTCAACCTGTTTGTTTTGAGATTGATCGTTGGATTTGTTGCTGTGCTTTTTATGTAGATGATTTGTTGTTGAATTAGTAAGTAATAGAGGGCACGTTGTAACAATATTTTTTAGAACAATATTTCTGGTTTCCATAATAGTTACTACGATGTCTGTGATACGTTAAAATTCAGTGAACCATGACACTAATTTGAGCAAAGCTATTAGGCTTTTTCAAACAACTTTTAACGCTGTATCTATTTCTAACTCTGCAAATCTGAAATTCAATGTTGTTGTTCATGAAATAAATCTTTCTTTCTTACTTTTTGTTTTGATCTATCATCGCCTTAAAGACTGCAATAACTAGAGCATTTTGACAAAACAGATTTAATATCAATGACCCATTGACATAGGACAGCTTCTAAACACCTTATGCAAAACAAACGGTTCAAAACATTTGGTTTAGGTTTAGATTAGGCACACTGTCACCTGATAATTTCCGGTACTTCCAGCTATTTTTATGACCCTTCAATCAGGAGTTTCTAATCTTTTCGATACTGTGTCTCCCTTTACAGGTTGTAAGTAATTATTTCATGACGCCCTTGTGAAAGTAAATAGACGAATGTAAGCCCTAGACAGAAGAGCGTCGCGACGCAGTTTAGGAATTATTACCTTTAAACCTCTTACCTCACCTGTTTGTCAGACAAATTTCCTTGCAACGAGTTTAACAATTGGTGTCCAAATATCTTTGCTCTGCTTAAGATTTTTGTCTTTCTGTTCTGTATTCTGTAAGTTATATGAGTACAGTCTGTGGGCTCTCCCACTTCTGTTCTTTCTCTACTCTTGTCACCGGCAACCGTCACGTCTTTATTTGTGTCTCTAATTAATTTTCTTTTCTGCAATATACCACTGAATCAAGAACCAGAGTTTTCAATCTACAGTCCACGCAACTCCCAACACTTTCTTTTTCTCTCTTCTTGTATCTTGAAAAGGCACTTTTTCACAAAAAAATCGTTAAATCGTTGAAATACGTCGTACGATTTCAACTTGGACTTTTTAACTTATTAGATTTATTTGCAATATTGAAGTCAAGAAAGAAAGAAGGAAGATGGAGCGACGAACTGCTTAAGATCGCGGTATCGCGGTGGATGCGGCAAGCACAAGACCGGTCTAAGTGGAGAGCCTTGGCAGAGGCCTATCAATGTCCAGCAGTGGACGTCTTTAGGCTGACATAATGATGATGATGATTGAAGTCAAGACTGAACAGCCTAAAACTTCATCCTATAGCGGCTAGTGTGCTCGATTTTAAATCTTGTCCCTTAGAGTAACTTAGTACCCAAAAGTAGGAGAAATTAGAGAGATGTTGCATTCATGAATAATTGTGTAGCGAAATTTTGCTAATTTTGTTTTTTTTTTTATAGGGAGCAGTACCAAGGCATCAAGCCGCCAGTTCTTCGGTCCGAGTTGGACTTCGATCCTGGCTCCAAGTATCATATTCCAGCCAACATTCCCTACATCAGGTATGTGCCTTTTAACATTCTTCCTAGTCAAAGCTTTTCTTACTATTATAGTTATAAAAAGAACTTTTCAAACACCCCAAAAATTTAAATACATACCTATCGATATTTTTTATACTTTGCCAAATAATACTTATTTCTAAATAATAATATCAGTGATATTTATATCTGTGATTGAATAATAACAAGGAATGGTTTTAAATAAAGAGAAACATTATACGTTAAGAGACTGCTAAAAATAAGTAACAAGCAAAGAAATTAAGCAGATATCGTTAAATAAATGGGCGAATTAACTCTGCGTTGCAAACACATACGTAATATAATTATTTTGTTTTCACTAACGACGCTTATGAAAGAGAAGCTTTATTATAATGCAATTTAGTTACTTAAAGATAATAAGATACCCCAGACTTTGTCTGTATTTTTTCAAATCATTTCTACAACCAGACATGTACGGTACAAAGACATGCACTGTTTAAAAAAAATGTTTTGTCAAATCAAACACTCATCGTTGAAAATGACTTGGTACAGATTATTTACTTCTGCAAACAGACAATATTACTGCAAAATGTGATGAAGTAAACTCGTAAAATATATGCTACTATAAGTTTTGTGTAAATACATATTGATCGAATTAGACCTAGTAATTGTGAAGCAATGTGAGTGACTTAATCTTACAACTATATTACCAATGTCACTAGTTTATCTAAGCGGCATAAATCAATGTATAATTCCGAGACACTGTGAGCTAACCAGTCGTTTAAAATTACGCAAATGTTACGTAACATCCTTATATTTAGTAATATTGAGGTTTAACTTAGCCAGGTAACTCATGTATGCATAATTGACCTCATGCAACAGCTGTTGTTGCGCTCCCACGAGTATAACGGTCGCGAATCGTAAAAGTGTTGGCATCTTGGCATGCGTTTGCGACTATATCAATTTACGTGCTTGGAGATGTTTGTTACTGAAATATACTCTAGGAAAAAATGATTTTTCGCGGTAAGAGATGAGACAGCATCCTGCATTGATTTAAAATAGTTTTACTGATGCAGATATCTTTTTATATAAATTAAATCGATGAAACTTAAAGTTGCGCCTTACCATTTACCAATCGTGCGGTAATAAACATTTAGTGACTACGACGTTTCTCTTGGTGTAATAGCGGACATTGGATTGGAAAAAGAAGTAAAATTTAAAAAAGATATCACGTTTTTAATACTCTTCGTACTATTTACATATACACACGTAGCAGTCGCAAAAACTATACAATACTTAGCTGAGAACTAAACAACAAGTTAACATTTACAAGCTAATCAACAAAGAGATCAGTTCTTAGTGGTGCTCGTGACCCTCGAAGCCGCTGAAGTCGTAGTGACCTTCTCCGCCTTCGCTGTGGCTTTCGTGGTGGGTTTCATGATGCTCATGGTGGTCTTCCTGGATGACGGGAACTCCGACCTTCACCTGGTGGGGTACGTGCTTCTCAACGTAGTGAGGCACGTGTTTCTCAAGATGCACGGGCACTGGTCGGTCTACTGGGACATGCACAGGCACGGGCACTTTCTTCTCCACTGGGTAAGGGATGAGTTTCTCCACCGGGTAAGGTGCTGGGTAGGGAACCTTGACGTGGTAAGGCACGGGCTTGTCAACGTGGACGGGGACTGGGTTGTCAACATGAACCTTCACGGGGTAGTGTACGATTTTCTCAACGGGGTACGGCACTTTCTTCTCTACTGGGACGGGCACAGGCTTATCAACATGCACTGGCACTGGGTTGTCAACGTGAACCTTGACTGGGTAGTGGACGATCTTCTCAACTGGGTAAGGAACGTTTACCTTGACGGGAACCTTTACCGGGTAGTGGACTTCCTTTTCAACCGGGTACGGCTGGGGTACTTTCACTTCTACTGGGTACGGCACGTGCTTTTCAACGGGGTAGGGGACTTTCTCGTAAACCTTGACGGGTACGGGCCTATCAACATGCACGTGCACGGGGTAAGGCACTTCCTTCTCCACTGGGTAAGGTTTCTTGATGTATTCAGGTACTTTGACGACTTCCTTCACTGGGTAGTGTACAGTTTTCACGACTGGATACGGTGCGGGCACGTGAACCTTTACCGGGTAGTGGACAGTTTTCTCCACGGGGACAGGGATACGTTTCTCCACTGGGTACGGCACTGGCACTTTCTTCACCGTGGTGATGGTTTTGTGGACTTCTTCGTGATGGTGTTCGTGGCCGTGGTGTTCGCCAAGGCTCTCGTGGCCATGGCTGCTGAAGTCATGCCAGCCGAAATCGGAGAGTCCCCGTTTGTCCTGTTTCTTTTCCTCTACCGGTTTCTCAGCCTTCTTCTCAGCCTTCTCCTCTGCCGTGGCTAGGCTGATGGCCACGGCCAGGATAAGGGTGGATCTCTGTAAAATAATAATAATAATTAAAAAAAAATAAGTTAAATTTTTAAATATTCAAGTCATTTTAAAACAAATTGAACACATTTTTCTGTCACAAACTGCTGTAAAACAGTAATAAGAGTACTCATTAAATTTAAAACAAATTTAAATGTTATGACACTTTGATTCTGTATCTATATCTGTATCGTTTTCCAAAAACAAACACTTATATAACTAACTCCGAAAAAGAACACTAATTCGAAATTCGTATTCACACGTCACAACACTGCACTTCACTTGTTTTTATTTTTTATTTTTATTTTGTTTGTAAAATTACTAACCAGTATTTTCATAATCGCTTTGCCTGTCGTATAGCGAATGCCACGATGGAATGTGTTGAGTGTTCACAGCGAGCCGCCTTTATACCGGGTGCAAGTTACTCCGTAGATGAGTGTTGTAAATACTTTCGCTCGTACAAACTCGGATTTCATGTGTGCGTGGATTTTTTTTCAATAATATTAGGGCGGTTTTTCAACAGACTGGTTTTTGAGATTGTGATGGTTAAGAAATTAGCTTGGCTAATGTTGATTATAATACTGTGTTGAAAATTATAGATTCGTCTAAGTTTGGTGGTATTATATCAATCTGTAACATGTGTGATGATTTCAATGAATATTTTGGTCATATTAAGCCCTCAGATTTAAATTTTACTGTCCATTATTTATTAATGATAATACACACCTAAGCCACAGATTTTATATACATGGGTTTTAAAAGTAAACAAAGTTTTTGTAGAGTTCAAAAATTTACTTTACAAAATAACTGACGGTAAAAAAATCTTGGAGATACAGGTATTACTTATACAAAATTGTTGCTGTTTGTCCTCGGGTCTTGGATGTTTGATATGTATTTAAGTATGTAATTATCTATCTATATAAGTGTTTATCCGTTGCCTAGTGTCCATAGTACAAGCTTTGCTTAGTTTGGGACTAGGTCAAATTGGTGTCAAGTGTCCTATGATATTTATTTATTATTTGTTTATTTATTGTATGGTAAATTGCTTGTCAACAGATTTATTTTAATAATGCATGATATCATTTCAACACGAACTCCAGTCATCTATTTTGTCACTTAATTAAGTAATTATTCGCGATGAATTAAAATGTATAGAAAATTCAATTCAAAATGTTATCCAAAACTTTAAAATACTCTCTCTAGTATAGTATGTATTTGTTTCTCAAACTTTCTTACTGCCAGCGCTATTATATTTATAATTTTATAAGTATTTATGACTGTATATTTCTGTAAATACACATTTACCTAGGATGGTTTTTTTTTTCAATAAAAATAAAATAAATATCATTGGACACTTCACACCAATTGACCTAGTCCCAAACTAAGCAAACCTTGTACTATGGATACAGCAACGGATATAGTACGTATATAGATAAGATCACTTAAATACTTTGAACATCCAAATAGTCATTAACATTGATTATTCATAGCGATCAAATTGCTCAGGACATCCATCGTGTACAAATAAATCGGAGCACGCTCTCACCACTGGTAGCGTAGCAGCCATAATGTCCAAAAGTATGGGACACACTAGAAAACTGAGCTTTATTTAAAAGGTTTAAGGTTTAATCTCGAGTTGAGTGCGAAATAACATTAGGTAACACGTAATAAGATTCGACTTTTCGTTTTTGACAATCACCGAAAAGAGTACCAACTTGTCAGTGATCGTTCCGTCTCTTTCATTTGAAGCCTGACGCCTTTTTTTCACATTTTTATTTAGTTATTTACATTGTCAGAATTTCGGATTAACGGATTTCCTTTTAAATATGGCTTGAATTGGCCAGTATAATTACAATATAAAAGAGTTTTTATTTAATTAAAAAGGTAATGACATGTGCATTTTGCACCAAGAGACTGAAAATAGAACACCGTTCACGTTGTATTAAAGATGACTAGCTAACTAGATAATTGGACCTTATACGGTATATAATAAAGTCAATTTTTCTGTGGTGTCCCATACTTTTGGATACTTTGGCTGCTACGGTACTAATGTCGGCTTGAATGTTATAAAGTATTTGACGACGGGCGTGCTCCGGTATATTTGTACACGATGGATGTCTCGAACAATTTGACCGCTTTGACTGAGTCACTGGTAATGACTATTTTGTATGTTTCCAAATATTTGGTGATCTTGACTGCTACGTACTATATGACGCTGACTGTACTATGGATACTAGGCAACGGATAAACATACTTATATAGATAAATACATCCTTAAATATATATTGAACATCCAAGACCCGAGAATAAACATTCGTATTATTCATACAAATATCTGCCCCGGCCGGGAATCGAACCCGGAACCTCAAGCTTCGTAGTCAGGTTCTCTAACCACTTGGCCATACGGTCGTCAATTTAATGCTTATTATCATCTATTTTATTGATCTTAATAAACAATAAAGTTTTTTTTTAACCTAGCTTCTCCACTTTGCTGTTCGCTTGCACTTATTTATCTGAGAATCAAGGTAAATTAGCGTTGTACATATCAATAACCTCCGCAAAATAACGCCTGAATCAGTCGATTACCGCTGCAAAGGTTTTTAATCGAGTTTTACGAGTATATTTAAGATTTTTGACGACCAGATGGCCTAGTGGTTAGAGAACCTGACTACGAAGCTTGAGGTCCCGGGTTCGATTCCCGTGTCGGGGCAGGTATTTGTATGAAAAATACGAATGTTTGTTCTCGGGTCTTGGGTGTTAATATGTATTTAAGTATGTATCTATCTATATAATTATATTATCCGTTGCCTTAGTACCCATAACACAAGCTTTGTTAAGCTTACTTTGGGACTAGGTTTAATTGGTGTGAATTGTCCCGTGATATTTATTTAGATACAAAATTCAAATATCAAGACGACATTAATACTCGTATCTAAAGCGTGTTATATAACCTTACCAACATAAAGTTGAAAAACCCCCGACTTTGTCATTTCAGTTCAATATCTCAAAAACGGCCGAACCGCTTTTTGATGTCTAAGAACCATCGCTTGAAAAAATGCTCTCAAATAAAAAAACCGCATTCAAATTTTTTTTTTTTTTTTTTTTTTATTTATTTATACAAGAAATAAAATAAAGTTCACAATAAGTAGCTTAGGAAGCGAACTTAAACCGAGCACAGTTTTATCTGTCGCTGCATCGCTTAATACTAGACTACATTTAAATAAATAGGTACATTTTAGTAATTTTGTGCCATAAGAAAAGCCAAAAATACACTACATTATTATTTTTCCTGCTGGTAGAAATAATGTTTTTAGAATTTTTTTACTTTTTTAAATCGGTCCACCCGTTTAAGAGCTATGATTGCCACAGGCAGACACACAGACACACATAGCGGTCAAACTTATAACACCCCTCTTTTTGCGTCGGGGGCTAAAAATTAATGGCTAATTTTATCTTTATCATCATGGACAAAGGATGTTTGGTAAATAATTCCGATCCACATTGGCGATCGCCTACTGCAAATAGCGAATCCATTGTGTCAAAAATGCAGTTTTGAACATGACTATACCGTGAGACTTAATCATATTAAATGATATTGTAACGGATAACACACGTTTTAAATCGAGTTCCTAGCAAGCAGGGCTACGAATTCGCCCGAAACATTTCAAGCTAAACTCGATTTAAGACGTGAGTTATCCGTTACAATATCATTTAATAAAAAGTACCTGGGCGACCGAGCTCCGCTCGGGCTAAAACTCGGTATCCAGCGTTTTCCCAGCGATAAGACCAAGCTAGATCGATTTGTCATCCCCGAAAACCCCCACATACCAAATTTCATCGAAATCGTTGAAGCCGTTTCCGAGATTCTGATACAAGAATTGCGTGTTTAAAGGTATTATTTAGATGCAGTTGTATTAAATACTTGGTACTTAATGTAAGTCATTTTATTACGAACCTAACATTGTAAATCTGTTTTGAAAATGTATTTCTTGCCGGGTTCTTTTCAACAGAGATTTTTCCGAACCGTGGTAGATTCTGACATTCAAAAGTGGTTGCCGTAGCCTAAATTAAACGAAAATATTTTGACTAATTTACTTTGAATAAGTGGTATATTTACAAAATAAGCGTAAAGTCGCTTTTTATTGTATTGAAACATTCATCAACCATAATTAATCTGTATTATTTTTATAACATCGTGTACAAAAAATAAGTACGTGTTTTTTTATTGATTTTTCTATGTGCTTTTGTACATTATTATGACCTTGACATGTACTCCATTCATCACGAAGATTTACGTGTAGGTAATCATGGGTCAGTCAACTTTAATATCTGGTTGTATTGTATATTTTTCCATAAATGTTCTATTTGAGTGAGTATTTATGAACAGTTTCACTAATGACTGTAATTCCGTTAACTGGCCGTTTTAAATTGGACTTTTATGACTGTGAAAAAGAAAAATGGCGTAGTTTGAACCATTAGAGCTGGCAATTGAAATCATATAAATGCCCATGGGAATTTTTGAAAATAACATCATGTTTACATTTACGTGGCATAAAAAAAAATCTAATCTATCTATAGTTTCTCTTCAGTGCTGGAAAGATATATCATACTTATATTTAACTTTAATCAATATGCCTTACGGTGTCTAAGACATGACGACCGGATGGCCAAGTGGTTAGAGAACCTGACTACGAAGCTTGAGGTCCCGGGTTCGATTCCCGGCCGGGGCAGATATTTGTATGAATAATACGAATGTTTGTTCTCGGGTCTTTGATGTTTGATATTAAGTATGTATTTATCTATATAAGTATTTTCATCCGTTGCCTAGTATGGATATAGTACAAGCTTTAGTTAGTTTGTTACTAGGTCAATTGGTGTCAAGTGACCCATGATATATTTATATATATAATATAAGTTTCATCTTGTTGCACCAATTGACCCGAGAACAAATATTCGTATTATTCATACAAATATCTGCCCCGGCCGGGAATCGAACCCGGGACCTCGACTCACCTTATATTGTGACTCAACGGGACTCAACTTATATTATGTTACAGTTAATCCTTAAGATTGTTTTATTGGAATCTTTTTGTATTTTTTATTTCAATTCCAATTATTTTTGTTACTTTTACGGTCATCCCGTAAATCCACATCGAAAATACAAACTGAAATACATATAAATAAATATAAATATAAATATCACGGGACAATTCACACCAATTGACCTAGTCCCAAAGTAAGCTTAGCAAAGCTTGTGTTATGGGTACTAAGCAACGAATAAATATAATTATATAGATAGATAGATAAATACTTAAATACATAGTAAACACCCAAGACCCGAGAACAAACATTCGTATTTTTCATAAAAATATCTGCCCCGACACGGGAATCGAACCCGGGACCTCAAGCTTCGTAGTCAGGTCCTCTAACCACTAGACCATCTGGTCGTCAGCGTTTTTCTGGTTTTTCTATGCATCTGTATTTCAGTTTGTATTTTCGACTTAGTCCTTAGTTCATTATGTACTGCTTAACTGACGTACCAACAAATTAAACGATACAGATGTAATCATAAATTACAAGTCGCGATCTGAATAACAGCCGTAACTAGGCAAGTTAATGGGTTGCACTAACGACCAGTTGCATAGGTGGTGTAGTAAACTATTGGTTTAATTACGGAAGTCTGTTTTGACATTATGTTAATTATCATCGTAATATTAAGGTAATATCTTTGAGCGTTTATTAATAAAAGTATTGTAGCAGTGTGTGGGGGTTTTCAGATTAAAATGTACGCCTTATGTATGCCTTAGTTATCCTTAATTTTGCATACAAAATGTATTAGTCAGTTTTGTCCATACAACATGGAAGGTTAACTGCGTCACAAAACTGACAGATAAAAGTGGGACACTTTTTTATTGCTTAAATCGATAGTGCTCGTTATTCTGAGTAGAAATAACCCAAAATTTGTAAGGTTTAAAAATAGTACCGGGTACACTTTTTTCTGAAAATGCCCGTGTACTAGTTTAATAGCTACTGCTAAAATATGAATATGTGATGATAAATTAATAATCACAAGTTTTATACAATACAATACAATTATTCTTTATTGTGTACCATAAATAAGTACAAGAAATTAATATACAAAGACAAAATGAAGGGGTTTTTCGTCAACTATTATTAGGTAAGTTGTAAAGCCTACATAGAGCTGTGATAGTTTCAATAGTAAAGAATTAAAAATTAAACGTGTACCGCTATCTGGTATAAGATGACCCCGCTCTGCAATTATTTTACTTAGAATCAGGGCTCTACATTGCTACTGTACCTACAGTCAAATTAAGGCCTCCGCTAAGTCGCGCGCGTTACGCACAGTCTTTTACCGTTTTCGACGACCGGATACTCTAGTAGTGAGATAACTACGAAGTTTAAGGTCCTGGGTTCGATCCCCGGTCGGGGCAAACTATTTGTATGAAAAAAAAAATTGCTTATTATCGAGTTATGGAGGACGGGCTATTATGTATCAAAATATATATTTATCGATACTAGCCTAGCACCCATAATATAAGCTTGGGACGTGACATGATGTTTTTTATTTAGTTATTTGGGCTACGAAACCCTTCATCATCATCCCAGCCTATATACGTCCCACTGCAGGGCACAGGCCTCCTCTCGGAATGAGAGGGCTTGGGCAGTAGTTCCTACGCGGGCCCAGTGCGGATTGGGAACTTCACTCACACCGTTGAATTGCCAAAACACACACAAATTGCTTAGGCAAGGTTCCGAAGACGCGGCAACGGTCTCTCTCTGAATAGCTGAGGTCCCCTGTGAAGTCTACTAACTTCTTTGTCATTTATTTCCTCATAACTACTTAGAGCTTTAATTTTACTACAATATTTTGCATTGTTGCCAAAATTACATAAATGATGCCAAATTTCAGCTCAATTGGATACATAAAACTGGTCGGAAAATTGTGTGTAAATTCTGAAACCTTTACGAACTTAGGAAAGGAACTTTGCAAGTTGTTAAAGCTTGTAAATAATAATAAGAGATCCAGCCTCGTTCAAATGATTGATCAAAGTTCCATAATAAATAAAGATTAGAAAAAAAAGTTTGAATTATTTTTGCAAGAACGAACCACTATGTATGTATGTATGTATGTATGTAACCATCAAACATCGATATTTTAAGCTAAATGATTTCCCTGACTGACTACCTATGCTATTGTCGTTGTGTCACAATCTCATACCGTTTGCTCTGAATTCAATCAAAACACCCTAAACGATATAGAATTACACTAACGTAATAATTATACTAAGTAGCAAAATGTGATAACATTTATATTTTTTTGTCTTGACCCAATAATCGTCACGAATTGAAGGCCATTTAATGAAACGAAACAATAAAATCTTTATACACTTAACTGTACATTGTTGTGTGCGCTCTCTCTGTTACACGTTTGAAGAGTAAACGAGAGAGCATGAGTGCAAGTGAAAGAAAGATTGCTTTTAATTAAGTGTGACCTTGCTCTGCTATAGTTCGTTAGCCAGCATCTCACCTGTTTCAGTTGTTTTGTATTTTTGACCTTAATATTGTAGTTAAAGAGTTTGGTTTACAATAAATATATCTATATAACCGCTGTACTGCTTTTACGACTTTGTATCTATTAATTTAAGGTATAGAATAATGAAATGTGATTAAATTTTTATGAGCAAACAAAATATTAAGAAAATATTGCAACAAAAGCAGTATCCATATCCATATTATCTTCAAAGATGGCTACACTGTTTCCTTTAAGTAACTGTGATACAGTCTATATTTCCCAACGTGTCTTTATTAAATTAAATTGTTTTATAAAAACTATCGAGAAAATCTTTTTATCTACAGTTTTTGTCACTGAATTTTAGAGGTCACTATCAAAATCTTAAGGGAAAAGAGCAGAGAGCCCGGAGAGAATGATCGTAATTGAGATTTGTATTCTCAATGTTAGCGAGCCGGAGACAGATCTGCCGGATAGACCAAACAAATGAGGAAGTCCAGGTCCCCAAAATTTAGCCCCATCATCAGGACCGCCATGGACAGAAGCCGATTGAAACAAATCATTCATTCCAACTGTACCACCCGTTGATCACCACGATCCTTAGTCATTAGGGAACTCTGTCTAGAGATAAAAAGATATATTTTGATAGCTAGTAAAAAGTATATCGATTGATTCATCATCATCATCATCAGCCAAAAGACGTCCACTGCTAAACAAGGGTCTCCCAACCTTAGAACGCCATAATGAACGACAACTCGCCACTTGCATCCACTCATTGCCCGCAACTCTCAATGTTGTCAGTCCTGATGCACTGATCCTAGTACACTGATGGGCAAAGTACGGCCCGCGCGGGCCAACTCCGGCCCGCCAAGGAATTTAAATCAGCCCGCCGACTTACCTTCGAAATTAATAGTACCCATATGGCCCGCAATATCCTTCTTCTTAAATTTAAGAGCTATACTGTTGTCGGTGGAGTAATCGCCACTCCGCACGGTCTTTGGCCAGCTGTTTGACTTCCTGATACGACACGACACCCACCCTTTCCTTCACCTGGTCAAAATAGGTCAATGAGTGTGAGTTCAGCCAACGCTTCGTCTTCATTGCTAGATTGGTGGTATCAAATGGGAGTGAATGCGTAAACAATTACACAACAGTGCACGTCTTCCAGCTGATGATGATGATGTAGATGATTTTCACGGGTGTGATTTCTGCTGGCATAAGAAAGAAAACAAAACAATTATTTATGAAACGCCTTTTTGGACAATGGTGTCATTAAACGGTTAATAAGCATTCTGTATTGTAATGTATGCAGTCGCAGACAAGATCGGGAACGTAACCATATGGCGCGCGAACCACTACCAGTTAGGTAAATGAATTACATAATATTAAGAATAAATTTAGCAACTACATTACAGTTGTACTAGACTACTAGTTAATAAAACCCTAAATCGTGGTTTTATTTTCTATGCATGGCTACGGGTGACACTTGATGCAAGTTTCGTTTCACTCAAAAAAGTTGCTGCGGTCTAAATATATGGAAGTATATTTTAGTTGTAGCCTGAATATGACTGGCGTAAAATATTTGAACATAAGAACTATGTATACGAGATAAATTTAAGCTATCAGATTTTTATAATAAATTAATTAAATTCAAAGCACAATTAAGTGAAGAAACGTAATATGCATGTAACGTAACACCAGAGGCTCGTTTAGTGATGGGACCTAATGGATCTTGAGTTATATTGGTACTTATTAATTGGTAATAACGAATATTCTTACAAACTCCGTTTAGTCTTACTTAAGTGGCAAATAATATTCCAACCTAGAATTTCACTAATATTCTCATCAAAATTAGCATAATAATCGGATTAATGATGACATTAATTATGATCAAGATTTTAAATTATTAGTTCTATTGACTCAAGTTTCGACAGTTTGACTCTCTAGTCTTGTAATATTGACAGCTGTCAGCTACAATGAAAGTACTGTAGAGAAAAATTATTTGAATCATCAACATTTTCAATGAAACCGATTTCGAGATATGACACTCGCAAAAGTTCGTAAAGCAGCCAAAGTGCGCAACATCACCATCAATACACAAATCAGTGCCAGTTTTAGATAGTAACTAGCCGCTACCCGCGGCTCCGTCTGCGCAGAATTCGTTTTTCGCTATCCCGCGGGAACTATGAAATTTTCCGGGATAAAAACTATCCTTCCGGAATATCCTTTCGGAAGGATCTCCGGGACTCATACTGTTTATATACTGAATTTCATCTAAATCGGTTCAGTGGTTTAAACGTGAAGAGGTAACAAATAAACAAACAGACAAGCAAACTTTCGCATTTATAATATTAGTGGGATTTTACTTAATGTTAATCCATAAATCGATATTTTGGTCTGCTTTGACATCGCTAACCGTTTCTCCGGCATCCACTGATTCGCTGAGTATAAACCCATCACTACGAGTGAGCCACTTAAACCATAGAGATAAGTAACATCTAGTTTCAACATTGCCTTTATAAAATACAAAACAAAACAACCACACCATGACGATGCCCATCTACGCTCGCCGCAACTGCAACGTTGAATGTCAATGTTACAAAACAAATGAAGACATAATGATGTCAGATGCAACGCCGAGATGTAATAGAGACTGATTATAATGGTGTTGCACGTTCGTGTTGCAAATATCGAATGTCTGTATGAATATAACACACACAAAGAATTGGTGTGTGTTGATAGGTTTCAGTTGTTTTGTTTTGTAGTAACATTTTTGTGAGTGCCTTCAATTGTTTTTGTTTTATTATTCTCAATTATTCTCTCTTGTCCCTTTTGTGCATAAAAGGTATACACCCAGAATATAACAAAAACAAATTCAAAGATTGTAAATGTTATACTTATAGTGTAAGAGTTCCCTCAATTTCTCCCCGCACTCCTTGGCTAGATGGCCACGATACCACCGCAAAAGAAGGTATACCTTTTTAAACATAAAACAAATTTTCGGATCGGGACCAAACATGAAAAATTAACTAATAACCTCCTTTTTTTGAACACGATTAAAAAAAGCATAAAAGTATCTAAAATATTGCTAATTGGTGTCAATTGTGCCATGATATTTATTTATTTATTTAAATCATAACAGCAGCATACGCCAGTTTTCATATATTATTAGCGATTAAGGCCAGCTCACACGAACTGTTACACTTCCCCTTTACAATCACACTTCTTACGCCGTGTGACACCGACCTTATTGGAACATTTAGTAGCATATCACGTATTATTGTTTTGCTAAAAAGGAAATCTGGCAATGCAGGAATTCAAATAAGATTAGGGGCCTGTTTCACCACTAGACGACTTAATTTAAGTGACGGATATCAGCGATGCCGTCTCTGTTGTTTTGTCCGAATAAACAAAGACGGCATTACTTTTAACTGAAACTTAAAGTTAGTCGACAAGTGGTGAAACAGGCCTTAGGTGTTGTTTATGTAATGTATTGTGGCAGTATTCTTGTTTTTAACATTTTGCTCGTAATCTTAACACTTGGTTTGGTTCGATTCAGCAGAAATTTTATCCACGATGGAACACAGAAGATAATTAGGCACTTGTTCCACCGCCAGCGAGGAAACTAGTTAATTATCGACTATTTTTTCGCTTAAGAATTGGACAAGAGATCTAGGTCCCGTCTTAATAAAAGAGACACTCATAATAATAGTTGAGCGCTGGTTGTTCACACTGCCGGCGAGGACTCTCGCTCCACTAGTTTTTAGCAGCGACAAGAGTTCTTAAAACACAAAACTCCGTCAGCGATGTCTGAACTCATGCCGCGAGCACAAACAGCGGTCATTTTACTCTCCAGTACACTAGTGCTAAATTCAGTTACTAAATCGAATTGCTTGTCGCACTATACTTGCTTATAGCCCAGCTACACAACTAACGATCATTCGTTCTTCTCTTAGTTCTTCTTCTTATAGTTAGTTATAGTTTGTAGCTCTGCTCGCTTCTCGTTTATCGTCGGCGTTGGGACAAGTGCCCAAGGACGCACTATTAGCTTGACAGTTCATCTAAAAAGAGATAATTACATGATTTCTGTTTTGTGTGTACGACTTAATATGCGGTATTAAAATGTTGTTTAGCTGACAATGCAAATAGAGTCAGCAAAAAAGATACTTACCTTAGATAATATCTAACGTAAGTTTTTGTTGCTAGCAATAATTTACAATAATGTATTATACCATGTTGAAGGTGCTTTACTTAATAATAAGTTGGTGTTGGTATATGGTATTTACTTAGATAAGAAATCAATGGCATTATTACAGTTTACGGCAAAGGAAACGGCCGTGTCTCAACAGATGGCGTGATTTCATAAATTCTAATGGTCTCACATTAGCGATTTGCCCAAGCGCTTATAAACGGGGCCTGAGGGCGGGGTGCGGCGCTACTGTTAGCGATTAGATTTTTAGTCCTTCTGCTCCTTATCTAATATTAATTAAATCCTGCTTATATTATAAATGTTAAAGATTGTGTGTTTGTTGACTTTTTCACGCTAAAATTGACAGATTTGGAAGTAGTTTGGTAGGTACAGCTGAACTTCCAAAATAACAGAAAGGCCCCTTTTTATCCTTACTTTTTTACGCGAACCATCGCAAGATTCGATTGATTCATTAAACTCGAACGCTTGGACCTAAAAAGATAAAATGTTTAACGATGAATCCATATGCGCAACATACATAGTCTTAAGTCCCCATTAACTTTTGAGTCTTACAAAGCATCACCATAAATAACTACAAGTTTATTACCGTTCAGTAGTTCAAAGGAAAATAATTAGTACAGATAGTACCTAATTCGAATATTTATTTCCGTGTCAACTTATAAAACAATTTTTCCTTTGACTATCAAGGAACGAAAAAAAAATATATATTCAAGTAAAAAAAAGATCATCATCCCAGCCTACATACGTATACGTCCCACTGCTGGCACAGGCCTCCCTTCAGAATGAGAGGGCTTGGACCGTAGTTCCCACGCGGGCCCAGTGCGGATTAGGAACTTCACACACACCATTGAATTGCTTCGCAGATTTGTGCAGGTTTCTTCACGATGTTTCCTTCACCGTAAAGTCGTGGTAAATTTCAATGTAATTTCGCACATGAATTTCGAAAAACTCAGAGGTTCTCGGAAAGTTACAAATATAACTATTAACCTTTGTTGTTATTTTACTTGTTTTTGTTGTAATTGTTACAAATTAGTTTGAATTACGTGTGTTGCAAATAATGAAGTTCGATAGCCGCTATCACAGCAACCACACCCTACCAAGCAATAAGGCAAATTACACAATAGATCGAGAACAGTCTCGAACGGACACTCGGTACGTTTCTGACACGACGGTAACTATTACAACGTTCTATATTACAGGTATTACGGAACTAGTTTAGAACCTTGCCGCACTAGCGATTTTTGTAGTCAACACTAGTTGTGTATAGTCTCCTGTAGAGTCAAAGTATGAATGTTAAGTCCTCATCTTTAACCCCCGATGCAAAAAGAAGGGTGTTATAAATTTGACGCCAACGTCTGTCTGTCTGTGGATTTCAAACGGATGGACCAATTGCGATACAACTTTTTTAATCGACTGCGGTTTCGTCGGAATGGTTTTTAGCTAATTTTAATTAAATTGTGTCAGCCATTTTTGAGATATTGAACTACGTAATGACTATAGAGAATATTACTGCAATTTTCTTCCATCAGAGTGCAGCACTATTACAAAACCGTGAACAATTTTCATAAGTATTATTTCAATTAAAATTTTGGAAATATCGATTAAATATCGTCACTGTTACTAATAAATAATATCATGTTATCTATAGGTATTGGCATGTATTTGGTCATGATCTGTCATGGCGATAAAATGTAAAGAGAACTGAAGTTGCCATGGAGGTTTGCACTAGTGCCGCCTCCTGCGCAGGGCTTTGCTTAATATGCCATAATACCGGAGGATTTATCACATTAAGTTTAGAGTGTACATTGAAAAAATGTAAGGATATATACTTGTTATATTAGCTTATAGTGTAATAGATTTTTGAGCTTTCGACTATATATTTTATTGAAACAGTTGTTTATTAATGTATGATACAAAATTAGTTGCACATATTGTATTAACTACCAAATATGAAACTACCATTGTAACGGATAACTGACTTTTTAAATCGAGATTTAAGTCAAATTTTCTATTTTAATAAGACTAGTTTTTGTAAAAATTCCTTTCATAGACTGAGTACTTTTTGTCAACTTTACTTGCATTGTCCTCAAACAAATTTGCATACCAAATTTCAAGTCGATGCCATTAACCGTTGAAGAGTTCTGTGGAGATGATCCTGGCCAGACTACCAGGATGTCACTACCAGATTGTATCGCCCAAATTTCAAGTCAATTTGACTACTGGAAGTCGGTTCAAATTTCTTGCAAGATTGATTAACAGACAACAGACAAACAGACAACGGGACAGGTGAAACCGTATAAGCTTGTTAGATTTATCGTCTTTGGGTATGAATTCAACATAGATGTCCAATATTTTACTTACACTTTATTAATTTTTTCTCATTCAGGATTTGGTGGAAACTTTTCGGCAAAGTTAGGCGCAAAAGGTATAAAATGGTAATTCATAGTTGATGATGAATATGCCACAAAATTTGTTCACAGCCATGTCGTTTGTCATAATGTTACTGAGTTAAGCATTGTGTTGTTGCCATATTATATAGCCACACATTTTGTGATTACCTTATTCATCGTGGATTATTATACAAATGATTTAATTTACTTTGTAAAAACTAAGTTTCTGAAACACATTAACATGAAACACTACGAACTGGTTGTTTCATCTCGTCAAGGTCGCAATCGCTATTAGCTTCTGGTGGCTATTGAATTGCAAATTGAATAAAATCAGATGTTTCTATGTCATAAGTAAGTGTTACGTGTTTAAATGATTTTGACAGTTTAGTTCCTTAGACCTCATTGACTTTTCATCAGGTGAGATAGAGGTCAATCACGAGTGAGATTTATGTAAAAAAAACACTCGGGTCCTAATCACTACTTTCCATCAACAGGATAGCGTAGGTGGTTAGTAAACCTCATTACAAAGCAACTAAAAGTCTATGGGGGAGGCCTATGTCCAACAGTTGAACGTCCTTAGGCTGATGTGAAAGAATATGTTAAAATTAAATCGAATTTAGTTCGAGTTTAAGACGTGAGTTATCCGGTACAATATCCATACTAATATTATAAATGCGAAAGTGTGTGTTTGTATGTTTGTGTTTTTGTGTGTTTGTCCGTGTATCACGTTGAAACGGAGCGACGGATTTTTGGCATAGAGATAGTTTATGGACCGGAGAGTGACATAGGCTACTTTTTATCCCGGAAAAATGCACAGTGCCCGAGGGGACAGCGCGCGATAACCGAATTCCATGTGGGTGAAGCCGCGGGCAAAACTCATTTAATATGAGTGAGTCTCACGGTAGTTTAATGTTCAAAATATCTTTACCTTCACCCACTTGCTTGTTTGCCTCCCTGCTCATTTGAAATTTACGAAAGGAAAACATCGTGAGGAAACCTGCACAAACCAGCGAAGCGATTCAATGGTGCGTGCGAAGTTCCCAATCCGCACTGGGCCCGCGTGGGAACTATGGCCCAAGCCCTCTTGTTCTGAGAGGAGGCCTGTGCCCAGCAGTGGGACGTATATAGGCTGGGATGATTTTGATGTTATGGCATACTACAAAATATTATCACTCATTTACAAATTCAGACTCCGGTTATAAATGCAGAAAATTAATTAAATGCAATTAAAACTCGGATAACGTATTAAAAGTGGGTCGTGTTTAAAAATCCATTAAGCTGTTAAGATTGAGTTTTGTATGTAAAACAAGAAATGCGCATAATGTCTATAAACACTCAGATTCAAGCTAGTGTTGTTAAAAACGTGTGCATTTCGATTAATACGGCGCACTCGTAACACGTAGTGATGGGACAGCTGATCTTATATCGAGTGTCGATTGTTTGTAATTTTTCACGGCTCTTCTTTCTCTTTGTATTATTTTTTATTTTCTTTATATTTTACAAATATGTTGACATACTTCTAGTATTTGTTTTTTTTTTCAGTTATAAATATTGTTTATGTTTGAGTACATAATGTAAAAGAAAAGAAAATATGTATTCAATTTATTGAAACTGAATAAATTAATCCGAGCCACGGACGGCTACCAAAACAGACGACTTTGACCTTAAGAGGATCGCTGGCGGCGGATGGATGCGAGGGGCTGAAGACAGAGTGTTGTGGCGCGCCATGGAAGAGGCCTATGTCCAGCAGTGGACTGCTGTAGGCTGATGATGATGATGATGATGAATAAATTAATTATTACCATTATTATATTTTATAGTCATAACAGGTTATCTTTGAAAAAGTCTTTTCAACTAATTTAAACTTAATTGCCGCCAATGAAGTAAATAAGTTAATCTTCTCTGAAATGAAGTCGATGAAAATAGTATGCAGTAGGTAAGTTAAATTCTCAGTCATACGTTCAAATACATTAAAAATAAATCGTTAGGGATTACTAGTTCTAGTTGCGAACTATTCATGTAATGTACACTTTTAAAAATAAAAATAAAATACTTTCTTTATTTTGTTCGACTTCCACTGTCTCTTACACCTTTAGCTCCGTTTACTTCCGCCTTCGCGAACGTAAAGCTCTCCACTCCCTCTGCTTCCGCTAAGAACCAGTTTCATAAAACTAATATAAACTTGCAGTTAAAAGAAGTTTCACTACGTTGAACAATTTTAACGTTACTATATCGAAAGTACATAACCAAGATTATCACATACGACCACAGATAATTAAATTACGTGGCACATCGACGCGGTGACGTCACTAGCGTTGCGCAATCTGTGATCGCCGGTCTTCCGTCGATTTAATTGCACAGCACTAGCTAGAACTAGATGTACTGTCGAAGGGTAAATTGATAGTTTTATATCGTTTACTAGCTTTCGTCCGCGGCTTTGCTACCGCGTAACACGTAAAGGCTTCTACTATTAGGATTAAAGCTTTTGCGAGGGTAATAGACATTTACTCGCCGTCTGTAATTTTTAAAAAATAGGAGCCGAAAGATATAATTTATTGTCTATTAACTATCTTATACTTACTAGGTCTTTATGCTCATAAGCAAGTATAGGGCTAGACGAATCTTCCTGTGAATCGACTAGTGGTGGTGCAAGATCAAAATTTCATGTGAACTACTTCGCGACACCTTCTGGGGACCCATTAGGCAAACCTAAGGTGGATTTTTTAAAGAGCGAAAATTGAGAAACCTTTACGAATTTAATTGATGTTTGAAAAATGAGCAATGCATACGGTACTACAGTCTATCATTCGATAAAAGAAAACAATTATAATTAAATACATATTAAAATAGCACTTTTATCCGCGGCTGTACATAGGCGACTCCCGCGCACCGCAGTAAGCCGCGCGCGCATTTCCTCGTTTTTTATCGATCATTGTATGAGATTTCCCGCGAATCCAGTTTTTCTAGGGACACTTATTATGTTCCTGATTTACAAGTTATAGTAACCCAGTTAGAAAGCGAAACTTAGGGCGAGTTACGATATCCAATGTCTAAACAGCTGTCAAATCGGTTCAATCATCGCCGGCAGACGTCCACTACTAAATAAACCCCCCCCCCCCTCCCTTAGAACGCGACAATGAACTACAACTCGCCACTGCTTCCACTAGTTTGACGGCCGGCAAGTGGTTAGAGAACCTGACTGCGAAGCTTGAGGTCCCGGGTTCGATTTCCCGCCGGTAGCAGATATTTGAATGAATAATACGAATGTTTGTTCTCGGTTCTTGGATGTTTAATATGTATAATTATAAGTACCTATATATTTATCTATATAAGTATATTTATCCGTTGACTAGTATCCATAATACAAACTTTGTTTAGTATTGGACTAGGTCAATTGGTGTCAATTGTCCCATGATATTTATTTTATTAAAAGACATTGTATGTGTGATAATAAAAATAAATAAACAAATACATAAGTACATAAAAACTCGAAATCATATAGCAAGTTCTAGTCTGGTTACAAATCGCGGACACTAGGTTTCTAAGTAAAAGTATGAAATAAATCATTAATCTCATTGAAACGGTAACCATTAGTTACATTTAAAACGCGATTGCCAAATTCAGCATTATTTTATGACCATGTTACTTTTACAATTCAATGACAAATAAGTTATGTTGAGAAATATCGAAAGCTCCATAAAACGGTGCGATAAAGTAAATGAGGAGATACGTAGAAGAACGAGGGTCACCGATATAGCCAAGCGAATTAACTTGTTGAAGTGGCAACGGATAAGCTGTATAGCACGGAGAACAGATGGCCGTTGGGGCCGAAAATTTCTCGAAAAGAGACCGCGGATCGGCAAGCGCAGCGTAGGAGATTCTCCAACGAGATAAAAAAGAACAATAGACAAAGAAAGAAGAATAGACTTGGTAAAAGCCGCTGAAAGATGGTGGACGTGGTTTGGTCACATAACTTAACTGGTACCTTTACTGGTTGGTGTATTATCTAAGTTTTCATTTGTAATCAGCCATATTGTACCATTTGTACCCAAATAAACATTAAAACATAATGCGTAACGACAAATACGACCTACTCCAACTCATCATGAAAGGGAAAGTCCAAGGAAAGCGACCGCCCGGAAGAAGGCGTACTTCGTGGCTTAAAAATCTCCGGTCATGGTGCAACCTTAGCACAAGATCCCTGTTCCGAGCTGTTGTATCGATGATAAGGATAGCACTAATGATAGCCAACCTCCGGTAGGAGATGGCACCTAAAGAAGAAGAAGAAGAAGATGCAGGCCGCTTCCAACCGAAGCAACTGGAGGTCTATGAGGGTCCATGTCTCACAGTGGACGTCTGTGATGATGTTGATAATGATGATCATAAAATGAAGCGAAGTGCATTTAACTCTCCGAATAAAAAAACCAGCCAGAGCATTTGTAATCCGTCAACCAATTAGTTAGCCAAGCTTCCTATATTCTGTAACAGTTTACGCGAGTTGTTCAAACCTGATCCGATTTAATGCCGAGTATTTTGAACAGTGGAGATTGATTAGGACAGTTATAGATTAGCGCAAATAGTACCCCGTGTGGTGTCGGGTTAGAATTACACCTCTCCATTTCTTCCGTGGATGTCGTAAGAGGCGACAAAGGATATAGGTTAAGGTATACCGTAGGCGACAGGCTAGCAACCAGTCACTAATGTACCTTTTTTTTTTGTCAAACTTTAAACCTAAAATTACTAAAAGTGGCTACGAAGCGGTAACGTTTCGTGTGCTCTGCCTACCCCGTTTGGGAATACAGGCGTGATGTTTGTGTTGTGTGTGTGCAAATAGTACCGGCTATTTGGAAAGCGTGGAGTACCGTAGAAGTAGTAGATTTCTTAGAGTTAGCTTATATCCCAGAAAATTAATAAGTTAACGTGGCATAGCAATAAACAAATTCTTCGCAGACGAAGTCGCAAGCAGCATCTAGTTGTGATATTTTTTTGGTCTACATATTTACTACCAACCAGCGCCGTTCCTTATTAGGTGAATTCTTCACAGCTGTACCGTCGAGGAACTGATTCATGTACCAGAGTAGAACCTTTGTGCTGCTGATGTAGGTAATGTTAACAATGCATACACCGGTCAAAGAAATTTCCTCGACTGTATTTACAGTTTAAAGCAAGTTTAACAGTGTAGCTACCTCAACCTCCTAATCCAAATAGGAGGCAATTTGGTAGAACTAGTACGTAAATAGCAATCCAATAGAACACATTCGGAATTCCGGTCGTTCCGTGGTTTAGTTCGCATAATTACACTTTGCATACTCTATTACTTATAATTACATGTAATTACGTAATTCTAGAGTGTGGAACGGATTCCAATCAATTTTATTTATTACTAACAAGTCAAGATGTTGTGTTAAAAAAATACCTGTGAGTTAGTTTTGATTTATTACAGCAAAAATAAATTTACATACAGTATAAAGTCGTAGGGTGTTTGTCATAATTTTTTCCCGCCGAAATCTAAAAACTTTCATAAAGTTTTAAAAATAGTCATTCTGTAGAACTAAATATAGACTAGATGAGGTTTGATTTATAAAATTTCTAAGCAATTGATGAATTCAGAGCAAAATTGCTAGGAAAAATTATACAAGTCGATATGGACCAAAATCGTAACACGAACAGGAAAGCAAAATGTTGTCAAGCCTCTCACTAGGTAGACTGCCGACATTGTGAGAGTTGCGGGCAACCGGTGGATGCAAGTGGCGAGTCGTCATAAATTGTGGCGTTCTAAGCGGTATAAGTTGATGATGATGATAAAACCGTAGCCTGTCTACGCATGCTACAAACGCCGTAGCATGTCTACGAAAGATTCACTTACAATTTGTTTTCCATTACTAAATGACTCATTAGTCAGTATAAACTTCAAATCCTCTTAATACGCCAAGTCTGCGTGTGAAGAAAAATCCAAGCTCTCTCTGCTTTAGAGTAGGGCTGTGCCTAGCAATTTTACGGAAACGGGTTCTGCCTTTTCGCAGAATTATTATTTGCCAAATGTGTCATTTGCCAACTTTCGATTTCCTCCGAAACCAAAATTTTTCTCAGTGTATTTTCTTATGCTTTTATAGAACACAGTAGGTTAGGTTAGGTTTGTTGTATAAAAAATCAGAAAAAAAACATAGTTTCATAGAAAATCGTGAGTTGGGAAATGAAACGGTTTGGCAAATGAAACAGTTGGGAAAAGGCAGAGAACCATACAGTATCCGTATGCCTCCAAGTGATCGCTATAAGAACTAATTTTAATATTTATTTCTCTTTTCAGGTAAGTCCTACCTAAGTGCACAAACTCGGTAAGTTTTACGATATACGATAACAGCGCCACCATTTCGGTTGCGGAAAAAATTGGAACTTTTTAGTTCGGTTGCGCGCGAGTGTCCGAGGTTCCTTTCACTTCGTCGTTTTGGTAAGGTCTGATAGCGGTCATTACACAAGTTGGTTATATTAGTTCCTTGCGTTTTGTGTAGATGGCGCTTTAATACAATTTTGGAGTTTGCAATGAAATTGGTGGAAATTACATAGAATAATTACGTTGCGCGCTGATAATTAAACTTTTCATTGGTAATACCTACTTTTATGAGAGAAATATTTTTTAACGTTTTAGACATGAAATTGTTATAAACTGGGATCAATTTTGGTAACAGCTTCACCCGAAAATACCATTAAAAGTGAAGAAAAATTAATCTCTAATTCTGAAAATTTAGGTACTTCCCGCTTTTGATGTTTCATTTCACGATTTTTTTGTTAACTGATGACAGAAATTCGTAGGTTTAAGTGAAGTAGTAAATCTCTCGAAAAGAAGAGCAACACATTCGTTCCCCATGCTCACCCAGATATTAGGTGACATGATGACGAACTCGGATTGAGTTCGAAACGCGTCAGCATAGTGTGGTGGTGGTGATAGCTGGGTTTGTGTTCTTATAGTGTTGTGGCGGGGGAGACGCATGAACAAAGTAACTGTTTATAGTTATTTCATATGGACCTCCGCAAAGCCTGATTCAATAAATTATTTATTTCCATGCTTAACACCAAACAGAATTTTAATTAAAAAAAAAACATTTTAAAGTGGCTCCGAATTACCACAGTAGTGTAAAACCTCGTCATTCTCGACAATTTAAACCAATTTTCGGCAAGGCAAACGACACAAACAATGCGATGCGAATTTTCGCAATATCACACTTAAATACATATTAACACTTAATGCTGCTATTCTTGTTAACTATAATTAGTAATTAACTATAACGGAGGCACGTAGGTTTACCACATAACGACATAATAGCTACACTAAAAATTAAGCGGACAAGTGTGAGTCGGATTCGCGTGTCGACAGTTCCGTAGATTCGTGTTAAGAATCGCTGGCGAACTTTTATTTTTCACGCAGATTCCAGTAGTTCAAAAATATGTTAAGAAAATAGGATGAAAGAGGAGCTAAAATATTACTATCTCATAACACATGCCCCCGCTTTACGCATGTAAGCCATTAACCCCGACAATTGAACTGAAATTCCGAGATTTTAATAAACTCCCATGGGAATTTTCAAAAATCGCTTCGTTGATACTATGATTTTAAAACAAATAAATGATACAGACTTTTTTATTTAATGTTGCATATTTTGACAGTTTTCATGTTTGTTTCTAGCATTTGCGTGCATATTTCAAGTATTTTATGTTACATTATAATCCGCTCTGTAATAGCAGGTTCAAGTATTTTAAATGCATAATTACAACTTTAAAAGCTTAAAGTTAGTTAAGCCTATGTTACGGTATGACAAATAGACAAACAGACATCATCATCATCAGCCTACAGCAGCTCACTGCTGGACAAAGGCCTCTTCCATGGCGCACCACAACACTGTCTTCAGCCCCTCGCATCCATCCGCCGCCAGCGACCCTCTTAATCGTCCGTCCACCGTGCCTCAGGATGCTCTACGTTCCCCGTCCATGGTCGCCATTCGAGACAAAACAGAAACGAGACATGGATAGTGCTTACAATTAAAGGTACCACTGTTTGCTCTAGAAACAATATACAGCAAAAAGGTTCTACCTAGGTATTGCTTGCTCATGGAACCCTAGAAATTACCTAACAGTAGCCGAACTTAATTTTAAATGCACGAAAACCTCACGCATGCATTCTACTATTATTAAAATTACAATTATAATTATTACTCGTACAAATACTTACATATATACACAGGTAGATATTATTTATCAGTAGTATACGTTGTACGAGTTTCAACTATGAAAATAAAGCTACTATTTTTCGCTTCTAAAACATGCATTTCATGGTTCATGTCAGCTTTTATTTTTTTTACTATACTTACATAATTTTAAGTATTAATTACAAAACAACAACACCGCTCAGTTGAAGTTAAAAACCGAGAAGAGTTACAATTTTGGCAGTTGACAAAAAACATATTTTTGTTTAGTACTTTTTAGAACGCAAATTCTCCCATTGCCGTATTTTATTTTTTAGCTACTCATATTTTTAGAGCAGTAAAATAAAACCCACTAATCCCCATTAGTTTACTATGACGTTTACGTATTTTTATCGCATTTAAAAATAAAACTCAAGTCAACAGAGCAAAGTTTAACTTTACTAGCATCGCAAATATCACATAGAACTTTGTAAAGTGTACCATAGTTACGGTAACAAGCAGAACCTACTAACCCCGATTTTTCAAGGTTATGATGAAAGGGAAATGGAACCGCAAAAGCAAGACGCAATGAAAGTGAAATGAAATGATAGAGAGAGTCAAATGAGAGTAAAACGAAATGAAAACGAGAGTAAGTTTAGTGTGTTGCATAATCGTGTGTAGAAAGTTTTACATGTTAAATAATTAAAAGTTTTGATTAATTTGAAAACAGATGGACTTAAACATGTTTTTTATATAATTTAGCTAGCTTTTAGGCGCGCCTTTGCTCAAATCAGTTTATTTTATTGAACATTCAGCATAAAATTACATGATGATGTATGATTACTTGTCCAATTTTCTTGAAATTGTCCTAAAGAATATAGAAAAACAGTTAAAAACAAATGTCAAATATAAACGAAACTAGAAATGTAAGAAAATATACATACTTAACAATTCCTAATTAAATTAGTTCTCACCAATTTCTCACCAATATCAATATCATGGTCTTCTTTAGCGTGGTAATAAAAAAACACCCGTGCCAAAATTCATGTCTGCATTTATATGTTGTATATTTTTTATTCCCAATATCTACATACTAAATTGCATCAAAATACATCCAGCCGGCGTGACAGAGTAACTGTCATAAAGTGGTACTTTTATAATCGAAATCAAATAAAACCTAACGATGTTTAACTCTAACATTGATTGATGATGTCAATATCAACCTTCAAAAAGTAATTGACGGTAGAATCATTAAATACCATCAAACGAAACCTCTATGCAAACGTACGCGCATTGCAACACCACGGCGTATCATTAAAAACCATTGTTTCATTAAGATTAACAATCATTAATTACCCGCCAATCATTAGATTGCATTGCGGCTTAAAATTCGAACGGTCAGTGACCCGGCAAGGTCGGCCATTGTTATAAAATTGTTGTCATACCTCGCGTATTATTGGCCAGTGACCTGGAACCGTTAGTGTTCCAAATTTTAAATTTATTCTATATTACGTATATTCAATTGTTTCTGGCCAGTTACCCAAAAACCTGTTTATTCATTAGAAAATTTTGTTAATTACTCTATTTTAAGTTCAATCATTAATAAGTTTTCATTTAATTTTATTTAGTTTCATTTCAAGTTTATTGGTGAGATGTTTGTGAGAAAAAATAACTGGCAATTGAAGTACTGAACTGTAAATACACTAGCTATTTTACAAATAATTTACTCTTAATGTAATTCAAATTTTCAATCTTAAATTCTAAAGTAAGGTAATATTAGTTATACACAATATCAAATGACTTAGCCGTCATATAATCCTAGTTTCATTTCACCTGTCGTTTTTGTAACATAATACCTAGTAATATTATCAAAGACATTTAAATATCAATTTTAAAACACTGGTAGTTATTGAAAATGCACAGAATGGGCTAACTTTGTGGGGCCATAGAAATAACGTTTTATGTCATCATCATATCAGCCGTAGGACGCCACTGTTGGACATAGGCCTCCCCCATAGACCTCCAGCTGCTTCGGTTGGCAGCGGCCTGCATCCATCTCGTTGGTGGAACTTCTACGCTGCGCTACGTTTTATGTATCTACTGTTTTAAAACCTCTCTTCTCACACACATTCACCGAGTCAATAAAATAGAAATGAGAGTTTTATTTCAATATGTTAAGTTAATTAAACCTTCGAATATAGTGATTTTTAGCAGAAAAATACTTGAGCCAATCAGCCACCGACAGCCAAAGAGGATGATAATTTAAAATTAGTTCTTCATCCAAAATGAAAACTTTAGAAGCTTCCCCCATTAGTTTTGAAGTAATCCAAAACGTGATACTTATGTGTTATGCTGAACCAATATCCGTTTCTCAACCGCAATGTCACATTCTATTGATGTGTTTTGTGTAGTCGTGGATAAATGTATTTTTCACTTCTCATGCTCGTAAAGTTCGTGTTTATGCTGTATCTAGGCGACATAAAATGACTTTTTATGCTCTAGTGCATAAAATAAAATCTTCGTCTAAGACCAACTTAAGACCAAGGTAATGAGGTGTCAACAGCCACAAACAAAAAAGTTTAAATATATTTTTTAAATAATTTTTAATTTATATAAAACTAAAAATTAATCAAATCATACCTACATAGATACCATACATAGATTACAAAGTGAATCATTGTTTTCACTGTTGCTATTTCATTTCCTCGCAATCTAAGTGAAAAGCAGAGTGTAAAACTCGAGCAATAAACCAATTTTCCCCTCGACGTGTCTATCCACCCTCGCCGTACCGTCTCGGGCGGCTATATGAACGTCTTGGGTAAAATGGCTCGTTTTATTCTCTTGCTGTACAATCTACTATTTTTCTTTGTTGCTTTAAAGTAGCCTATCTCAAAAACCTTCATAACATTCACGTTATAACGATGATTGGTGTAAATTGTGCAAGCGTGGACGATAACTGTGACCCATTTTTAACTTAATTATAATGTTGTAGATGACGGCAATTATAATAGTGATGATGACAATGATAATGATGATGATGATAGAAATGAAAATCGCTGGTTTCCTCGCCCCGCGCACACATGGGCACTCATCGCGAACAGTCACACGTCAGTGCAGATGTGTGACGGACTCGAAAGTGTTGCACGTTGCATACAGTCTAATAGACGGACACTGGTTATCTGATTGTCCGTTTGCACGCCGATTGTTAAGGTTTCCGTGGCTCCTTAACATTCCGTCTTGTCTTGGGTAGATGGATAGTGCACGACATGGAGAGTGAAGGTTATAGATGTGGCAATTCTATTGAAGTTAAAGCCGAGGGTTCACGGTGGATGGCAGGGCGCTTCCTACCGAAGCAATTAGAGATCTAAAGGGGAGGCCTATGTCCAAAAGTAGATGTCCTATGGCTGATATAACGATTGATGAATTCTACTGCATCAAAAGTATATCTTGTCATAACAAGTTTAAATTTAGGGTACACCTTTAAAACAAGTGCATTGCAAACTTTCCGTCGCGTTTGTTTCCACACTGCCAGATGACATGTTGTTCACTTTCCTTTGAAAATATAGTTTTATACCGTTAGGGGTAGTTGCCTCTATTTTTTAAACCATTTTAAAGAATTTTTTTCTTAGTTATGTAGTTAGAAAAGGGGATTATTGCGACAGTGGAATAATTCAAACTATTTTTAGTTAGTACCTTTAATATTATCAAGGATAGTTTGCATTGCCCCGCAGTTGCAAAACCCTTTTCAACTTCATTTAAATAATTAACGTTTTAATTTGAATCATCTTTGCATAGTGTAGTTATGAATTTAAAATATAGCAACTTTAAGGTATGCAAGAGGCGCCATTGGGTTAATAATTGTTTCCTGAACAACCTTGTACGATTAAAGAATACGATTACTCCAATTGCTTTGCGTAACTATAAACTGTTACTGGCATTCCTCTACATCTATGATTGAATGTAGAACTATTCTACATTCACTCTTACTATTAAAATAGATGCGATCTTGCGTAAGTTTGTGCTTTGCTGCCCTAAGATTTTTAATGTTTGTGTCTCAAATTAATAATAATTAAACGTTTATTTCAAGTTCCAGTTGGTACCATTATTAGTTACTTTTTTAATACATACACGTTAGTTATTTAAGTTATATTTGAGATTTAATAGTTCTAAATTAATGACTTAAATTGAAGGGTTTATTTATAATGTTTTCAATGTATTTACAGCGCTTGACGCATCTTTAGTCTTTATACTAAATTAGATGACTCTAATTTGTTTATTTTGCCACAGTGAAGGCAATTTTTGATTCTTATTTTGCAGTTTTCTTCGGTAAGGCATTCTTTTGATTTTTAAAAGCCACTCTTCTGCGCGTTCTATCGCAGTTTAACATTCAGATAAATTATATTTGCTTGTGAATGAATATCACAACCTATTTTTAACCCCCGACGCAAAAAAGAGGGGTGTTATAAGTTTGACCGCTATGTGTGTATGTCTGTCTGTCGGTGGCACCTTATTTCTTAAGCTAGCTTCTAGCGATGGTTCTTAGACATGTTTTATTAAAATCGTTTCAGCCGTTTTGAGAAATTGGAATTTCCAACTTTTTGTACTAAAGCGCCATCGTTAAATGAAGAATTGAAAGTCTACTGATTATAAATCTTCGGATTCTTGCGTACCTAAAATGATTCATCAGACCATTTAGATGTATTATTTATATTACAATTTGAAATAACGAACTAATAATTTAAAAATCCAGGTGTTCGGTTGAAACCTTAACTTGTTTCTTTTTGACCACATCGTATAGTTTTCAATAAAGTTACAAAAGTAACATCAATCTTCACAGCCCCGTTACCATCCGTCGCAACCTCCACGTACATACGGATTTGCGTTTCAAAACTGACCGATATTAATGAAGATCGCAATAACATCGCTACTAAGACCTCAGCGCATAATCGTATGGTCTCGCTTAAAACAAAACTTGTGTAATTTGTGATTTTACATTTTCGCAACGTGCATCCTCATGGTACGGGGCGACGCGACTCTGTCGCAAACGATCTAAATCACCATCTAGCGATATTTTGTAATGCACTGTGCTATTTACCTCTAAATAGCATTGGCATAAAGCTACAATTTTAGCCGCCATTATGACGCACTGCTGTTATGTTTTATACATTTTTTAAAGTGACCGTTATTTAAAGTGAAGCAGCTAATTGCGTGTAAAGACGGCAAACATTGTGCAAGCTAAAGATCACGTACTCCGTACGTTTATTGTCAAAACAAACGCTTGCGCCACGTGGCTAGCAGCGATCCCGCAGATACCAATCTGGGTCATATTATATAGCATTTCGTAAAACAGTACAATGCAAATAATCTGTTTCTTTATTACCTCTAATTGCGTGTTTTGACGCCTCAGCCAATTGTGACTAAGCTTTAATGCGGGAATGAAACAACGTTATATCATTAATTTTTGGCTAAGCCAAACTTTATTACACTTCAGTTCGTATAAAATACTTTTCACAAAAGAGGAAGATTGGAAAATTTCTATAAAATAACAGGTACATCAACTCAAGACTAAAAAAACGTAACACCGATCAGGCTAAGCTTAAACAAAAATCACAACAAATAAAAAATAGACTATTTAAAGAGAGTATTTTCAGTGCGTTTCGGGCGCGGGTCGCGGGCCGGTACCTCCAAGGATCTGGTGAAGCCACTATCCTTCTGAGGGCGCGGCCTGCGGCCCCCGCGCGTCATTAGTGCTAAGCTTATATTTATATCACATTCAGTATTCGGCTTCCTGCAGCCTCTAGTAGCTCTCATGATGTCCGTACTCGTGGCCATGACCATGAACGACAACTGGGACGGGCACCTTCACTGGGTAAGGCACGTGCTTTTCAATGTGGACGGGCACATGCTTCTCGATGTGGACTGGGTACGGCCTGTCGACGGGCACTTTGACGGGGTAAGGCACGTGCTTCTCCACTGGATAAGGGATGTGTTTCTCGACGGGGTATGGCGCTGGCACGGGTACCTTCACTGGGTAAGGCACTGGCTTCTCAACGTGCACAGGCACGGGACGGTCGACGGGGACATGTACGGGGTAAGGCACCTTCTTCTCAACTGGGTAAGGAACGGGCTTCTCTACTGGGTAGGGCACGGGTTTCGGGACATGCACGGGGTAAGGCCTGTCAACATGTACCTTGTAAGGTACATGCACGATCTTCTCAACTGGGTAAGGAGCGGGCACATGGACCGGGACTTTCACTGGGTACGGGACCTTCTTTTCGACAGGGTAGGGAGCGGGTACTGGGACCTTGACGGGCACATGGACGTGCTTCTCTACTGGGTAGGGTTGGGGCACGTATACCTTGACGGGAACGGGCCTGTCGACCGGCACATGCACGGGGTAGGGCACCTTCTTCTCAACGGGGTAGGGTTGAGGAACATGGACGGGTACTTTGACGATTTCCTTAACGGGGTAAGGCACGTGTTTGACAACAGGGTAAGGAGCTGGAACGTGCACTTTGACGGGGTAAGGCACCTTCTTTTCAACAGGGTAAGGGATGTGTTTTTCTACTGGGTAAGGAACGGGAACGTTCTTTACTAAGGTGATGGTTTTGTGTACTTCTTCATGCCCGTGACCACCGAAGTCGCCGCCATAGCTGCCATGTCCGTATCCGCCATCGAATCCACCTTCGAAGCCTCCGTGTCCGTAACCCAGTCCGATATCGAAAACGCCTCGTTTCTCGTGCTTCTTGTCGTCAGCTGCCGCATCCTTGTTGTCGGTCACTGCCACTTCTTTTTCTGCTTTCTTCGCTTCTTCCGCGTAGGAGAAGGCCAGAAGAGCCACCAGACTGGTGGCCACGAGCTGCAAAACAATCACTAATATTAATAAGTTGCAATAATATTACCGGTGTGGTGTCGGGTTAGATAGAATTACACCTCTCCATTTCTTCTGTGGATGTCGTAAGAGGCGACTAAGGATATAGGTTAAGGTATACCGCGGTAGATGACAGGCTAGCAACCTGTCACTATTGTACCTTTTTTTGACAAACTTTAAACCTAAAATTGCTAAAAGTGGCTCCGAAGCGGTAACGTTTCGAGTGCTCTGCCTACCCCATTTGGGAATACAGGCGTGATGTTTATGTATGTATGTATTATTAAAGGTGAACGTAAACGTTTGTGTTCTAGAACAGACAATGAACTTTACAAGATTACGAGTACAAGACACAAAGTCGTGAGACCCAGCTCTTAATGGGACATAAAGCTAAAAGTGACTGTCATCGCTATCGCAAATAAAAATAAACACAACTAGGCCGATCGTGAACGTGTGATAGTGGAACGAAAGTAACGCGTAATTAATAGTACTGGAAGCTACGTTAATGATTAATACTAGTTCGATATCAAGTTACAGCGACACAAAGCGGCGCAACCGTTCCGCGTTGCGTCATAAGAAACTAGAACAAGGAATTTAAGTTTCGATCCAGACACTTCCTAACGCACTGGCACTCGACACTAATGCACTGACACTTAATTTTAAATATAAATTTGAACACACCATGACTCTCATGATGCTGCGCTTGTAGGTTGCACTGAAGTGAGGTCCTGAATGCGAATGATGCGTGCTGGTAGTAAGCTTCGCTATATATACGCGGCAAGAGCGGCCGAGCGGATAAAAAAAAATGCCGCCACTTGGTAGGACTCCAGCGGTATACTTTCGCTTTCTGGGGTACGGCGCTGTTCGAATTGTTCCATATCTGGCTACATTAGATTCTAATGCTGATTTAATTAGTCTATCTCGAATTGACAATGGCACAGCTGAGGCTGCATTGGATTGGTAATTAGCGTATTGAAAGACTTCCTGACTCAAAATTTAATTTGGAAAACTGCTGTAATGGAAATATGTCCTTAGAAAAAAAAAAGATTTTTGTTGAATTTGCTGTTTCTTAACTGTGCTTAATTATTCAATGTAGATGTGTATTCAAGAAGTATTAATTATATTAAATCAATAAGGCGACTAGAAATGTACAAATTTAAATAAGAATATTTATTGCATAAACTGTGAGGAGTGTATAGAGTCCATATATGGTACAAAGTATCAACAACTACCAATTTCGGACATATAGGTACATTCAGATAGGCTTAATCCTAAACAAATACAATGCAGCCCAGTAAATTAGGTTGGAAGGTTTGAAGAGTCCTTAAGAAATATTAACTTTAAAGTAGCTTCACACTGACGTGACATAATTAAAAAGTTTAGGTTGCATTATTATATAATGTAAAATTCGACTTACGAAATTTCACCCTTATTCATACAACTTCGTAAGGGAACGACCTCTCATCCTAGTAAGTGAAGACCAAAAAACTAACACACATTTCAGATGTGAGACAACGCTCTTATCTGAAAGTCTTTAAACTGCACTATTACGAGTACAATGACATTTTAATAAAACTTGTTGTGAACATAAACACTGTGAACTTTGAAAATGGCGAGTTGCTTGACAATTCAAAAATTACATACCTAAATAAACTTTAAATTCTACTTACTCTAACTCTACTACACTCTGCTTACATAATCTAATTTCATATTTGAATGACAGTTTTCACGCAAATATTAGAATATGATCTACAACTCATTGAGTCGGAGAATCAATATTTCGCCACAGAGTCAACGAATACCTAGAAAGGTATGTGCTTGTTAGAATTTCATAATTATACACAATAGAAAAGGCATTAAAACTAAGATTAATAATATGCAATACTCGTAGGCATAATATTACTGTATGACTGCCTGACTGGGTTCAATTACTGTTTGATTTGATTTTTCGCAATGTGTTTATTTTAACTAAGCATTGAACTTACATGTTTCACAAACTTCTATTGATTCCAAAATTAAACGTTGTTGCAGAGGTTTTAAAGCTGCGATTTCGGGGCGAGCGAGATATCCCTTCGTGAAAATAACTATAAATCTATATTTCGCGATAATTTCAAAAAATACTTTCATAGTGGACCTCTGTGTTATTTTAGGGTATGAGTCTTCCAAATTCAAGCCTTATAGCTTTAGTAGTTCTTTTGATCCACGTTCAGAGTAATCAGGTTTATTTGGACACTTGACACCAATTGACCTAGTCCCAAACTAAGCAAAGCTTGTACTATGGATACTAGGCAACGGATAAACATACTTATAAAGATAAATACATACTTAAATACATATTAAACAATAAAATATGTATAAAAACTTTATGCGAAAGAAATCTTCGTACGCCTCTTTGTTAATATTCGTATTGCATCTTATGACGCAAAGAAAATAAAAACAGGGTAATAAATCATGGAGCACGCGCTGTGAGTGTAAAATCTATCCTATATTTGGTCTAAACGCCGGGACTTGTCTCTAGGCTAATGTTCCAGCATGAAACTTGTTTTTGTATCGATTACGTATTCGTTATAATTTATGAGAAAATTACTTAACTGTACACAATCTGCTAAAGCAATAACGTAGCCTAAAAGTGTCTAATACGGCGAATAAGTTGACTGGTAAATTCAAAATAAATTACTAATTTATTTAGTTACTTACACACAAACTGAAAGATAAATAGAAGCTTGAAGAAATTGGATATTTTGTTTATCAAAGTCAGGTATAAACCCTAAAGTAAATACCTACCTAGGCGATCAATCAATCAATATCTTTATTTAGCTTAAAATGTGTTACTTCCGAAATCACATTATCCGACAAAGAACGAAAGTCACCGACGTTGCTCAAAGAATTAGTTCGCTGAAGTGGCGTTGGGCTGGCCACGTCTGTCGCAGGACCGATGAACGGTGGAGCAGACAAGTACTCGAATGGAGACCACGGACGGGAAAATGTAGTGTAGGTCAGAGGCACGATGGACGGACGACCTAAGGAGGGTCGCTGGCGGCGGATGGATGCGAGGGGCTGAAGACAGTGTTGTGGCGCGCCATGGAAGACACCTATGTCCAGCAGCGGACTGCTGTAGGCTGATGATGATGTGTTACTGATAAAACCTACAGGTCACGATGTAAAAAAAAAGTTTCACACACTTCACCAATATCAGGCAAGCAAAGTATAATTTTAGTATTTGGAGCGATGGAGCTTTTTCTATTAAATTATTTTTTTAAAGAAGACGTATTTTTATAATTGAATTGACGTATTTTATATTTACTGTGAACTTTTAGAATTGACACAGCAAAAGAGGGATTTAAAAAAACGCAACCTGGTTGAAAATATAGTGTAATTGGTCCTCCTTCCGATTGTGAACAAACTACTCTCAGGTTTTTAGATAATTATTTAACACATTGTAGCTAAAATTTGTATGGTTTACCTAAAATATCTCGTTATTACTCGCACATGACTTTTTCTCAAAAAATTGACCATTATTCAATTTTTCAATTGTCCACTTATTTAAAAAAATATATATATTTCCTGACGCTATTTCACCACAAAATAGAAGTAATATTGTTTTTAAAAATATAGAAAACCTTGTGGTAAAAGTGATAAAAAGTAGAGTTTTGATGTAGTTACAAAATTACTATTTTTTCCTCACAAGATTTCGTGACGTTTTCCTGACGTCAAGAAATTTTGGATGTTTTATGCAGTTTATGTTTTATAATCTCGTTTATAACCCTCGTTAGGGTTAATAATTTCTTGACAAAACTGATTTCTTGTCAATTTCATGACGGGACAACTTTTTCAGAAATACTCACATGCGTGTTTACTGATCACATTAGTTATCTTTATAATTATTTACTTACTTTACTTATTTAGTTACTTTATAATTTCAAACACCCGGTGCAGTTGATGCTATTGTATTTATTATCATCGATGATTATTTTCCTGCCATTAAAGTTGTAATAGGTACCTGATGATGAATACTCGTGCATTTTGTAATGAGTGTAAAGGATGTTAATTATTAAAAGGTAATTAATCCAGTAAATAAAATGCCAGACTTGTTCGACGAGTATTAGTTGTATAACTTTGCACCAATCAGGCCGTTTTCGCTTTTACCTGTAGTTTAGAAATTACAAAATTGGGTGAAATACTATTGTGTGGAATTCAGATTGTGCAGAATTGCGAACAGGAAGAATCGCTACTGTACACAAATAATGACTGTGCACAATGGCGAATGTGGTGAAATACTATTGCGTGGAATTCAGATTGTGCAGAATTGCGAACAGGAAGAATCGATATTGGCATGAACATCGATTAATACAGACAGGAGTGTAACATAATGTAGATGTTCGAAGGAACAAATAGGAAACACAACTCTACCGTCAAGATAAAGAACCCTATTAAAAACCAATATGAAGACAATTATGTGCAATAAAAACTAACTTGAAAGTAATAATAAAATACAATACAATACAATAAAATGACTCTTCATTTAACACCATAATTTAGTAGAAAAAAAAAAAAAAAAAGCAGAGAAAGAAAACGGTGGTTGTACAACCTGACCTACGTAGAGCAAAAAATCCGAAGTACACATTAGGCGATTTTATCGATTCAGAGAGGTCTCTTCCAAGCAACCTTTGCAATAGAAATAAGTAAAGAAAAGATTTAAACAGTTGGTGCAATTTTGATTTGAACAGTAAAAAAATACGTAAACCTAGCCAGACCTACATTCAATTCACTAAATATAAACAGGTAGATATTTAGCAACATATCAATACACTAACTATGATACTGCCCCCTAATAGACTTTAAGATAAGTAAGCACTTTGCGCGCTTTATGTTTATCGGTAAGGATTTCCATAACCAAAGAATCCCACATTTTGAAATTGTCGTTTACGCTTAAAGATATCTCTTAGAGACACTCCATTTAATAAACGAACAATATATCATCTATTCCTGTAATTCAATAAACATAATCATATGACAAAGGTATCATAACTCAGTATCGGATAGTCAAGTTAGGTCGCCATCTTTGTCGCAATCTCACATAGCACTGTGCCGTTTAGGATACTGAGAACATTAAGTTTTGAAAATTCTCACAGTACATTAAACTGGTTATTGTTATTAGTTAGTTAAACATGCGTAAATACAAACATACATATACTGCTAAAACCATTACCGTTCCATTTGGCTTTGCCGTCGTCGGTTAAAAATCGAAGCATTAACTGACTACAACTATACTCTTTTTTTGTTATCCCTTATTATATTATTCATTAAATTATCCATTGAATTGTTTTCGAATTGCACAAAGCGGTTTCGCTAAAGATAAAGTCCTGCGAAAATGTAATTAGTCCAATATATACTCGTATTGTAAATGCGAAAGTTTGTAAGTTGATTTGTTGGTTTATTTTCAGGTATAAACAGCTGAACTGATTTAGATCAAAATACGCTGCTAGTTTAAAATAAATACCTGTAAAAGTGGCCATCGCAACTTATTTTAATTTGATTTGAATTTGAATTTAAAAATTATATACTCTGCAGAACGCTAGTCAAATTAAATTAAAGACCCAGCTTAGTTCTGTGGGGCTGCTACGAAAATTGAAGTTCGTATCGTACCGTCCCTCTCACTCTCGTATTAAATAATATTAGCGTCAACGGGACAGCAAGATACGAAGTTCGAATTTTGCACTTCGTAGTAAGGCCTGGTCGACCTGTGGAAGAAAGGTTTGGGTGGAATAAGACCTCATAAAAGTTGGCAGATATTCTATTCTCATCATCATCCCAGCCTATATACGTCCCACTGCTGGGCACAGGCCTCCTCGCAAAACAAGAGGGCTTGGGCTATAGTTCCCACGCGGGCCCAGTGCGGATTGGGAACTTCACACGCACCATTGAATTGCTTCGCAGGTTTGTGCAGGTTTCCTCACGATGTTTTTTGTTTTTGTTTTGTTTTTTTGTTTGTTATTCTATTCTCATATTCGAAAAGAAATATCGCACCTAACTGAAATAAATTGGTTATAAATATTACTAGACAATTAACACTAATCTGTTCGCCTATCTTTAAGTTTTCCTTTCCTGTTTAGGTTAGCTTGAAAAGATCCCTTTTAGGGATAAGTTCGCCTTTGTACTCTTTTGTTTTGTTGTTTTCTTTTTGTATTATTTTTGTGTTTTATGTACAATAAAGTATTTACATACATACACTAATTGACCTACAGTCTCAACCTAAGTAAAGCTAGTGCTATGTTTATTAGGCAAAGGATACACGTTCTTATATAGATAAATATATAATACTCGAATAAGACTTGAGAAAAATCATTCATATTATTCATACCGCTCATCTAAAACTGTATTTGCATGCATTTAAGTATGTTTTTATCGCAAATAAATGATTGATTGATTTATTTATTTATTTATTTATTTATCTATATAATGCACAGGCAGCTTATAGCTGATGCGTGCATATCATTGTTCACTTGTGTAATTGTCTTCAAAGTACTTATCAAGTCTGTTTTTATTAAAAGTATTCACTGAAGGTGCACTGATCACTGTCTCGGGCAAACTGTTCCACTGTTCCACGACGCGGTTGCCCAGGAAATGGCGCCTAATGATTGATTGATTGATTGATACAAATGTGTGCCCGACCGGGCATCGACTGCGGGACCTCGTGCTTCGTAGTTAGGTTCTCTAACCACTTGGCTAACCCCACGGTCGGCTTAACTTTTATGGTAACAATAAAAAAATATTTAAACTATTGATTAATTACTTAAAGGGCCACGACCTATCAAATTCTAACTTATTACGTAAGTAATCGTGAGCTGTGGCCGTAGAAATAAATGGTTATATCTTAAAATTTCTTCATATCTAATTAATTAATACCTTGTTGTTACGATACAAGGTTCCTATTTACAGGTGTTTGAGTTACAGCTTTTTAAACTAGCAAGTGATAAAATTCAGTGACATAAACTTAACTGCATCAGACAAATTGCTGGATTAATTTAGATGTTACATTCAAGAACACCAGGTTTTATTTTAAGACTATACTAGCCTTCGTCCGCGTAGAATTCGGTTTTCACTATCCTGCGGGAACTATGTAAGACAGCTGGTGAAATTACTGGCACTTGAGGTATCCCATCTTGGGCCTCTAGGTTGGCAACGCATCTGCAAAACCCCTAATGTAGCAGGTGTCTATGGCCGGTGGCGATCTCTTACCATCAGGAGACCCACTTGCTCGTTTGCCATCCAGTTGAATTAAAAAAAAACTATGTAATTTTTCGGGATAAAAACTGTCCTATGTCCTTTCCCAGGACGCAATCTATCTTTATAACGAATTTCATCTAAATCGGATAAGGGATTTAGACGTGATGAAGTAACAAACAAACAAATAAACAAACAGACTTACAAACTTTCGTATTTATAATGTTAGTGGGATTTTTGTGTCGCTTTCCTTATAAAAACTGATAAGTGTCGATTGTTCATTTTGGTCGGCGTGTCATCATCATTATCATCATCTCAGCCGTAGGACGTCCGCTGTTTTTTGGCAATTTTTAATAAGGTACCGAAACATCTGCCTTTTTATTTAATGGATAGGTAAAGCCGCAATATTTCTATAGTTTTTCCTGATCAAAAAAATCGCGCGAAACAAGAATCCGACGAAACAAGTACCCGGCGAAACAGGAATCCGGCGAATTGAGAATATACCATCTGCTTGAGAGGCAATAATGTCGAACCACTAGACGACCACGGCTAAGTCAACCAAGGTGAAACAGCGAACGAAAAATCAGATACCTAGTACGAGTATCTATTGAAAATCATAATCTCAAACCCATTCTAATGTGTCTACATCTTGATACTGAACTGTACTGTAATTATTTCGTACAATGCAGTCTTAGGTATTGTACATAATAATTATGATAGTTGCTTATGAAATGTTACCTTGCGGTTAGAAATGAATAGGAAATTTAGCAATGTCGCATGTGTAAGATGTCCACCGCCGTATGTGGAGCAAAACGGATAGGTAGACAAACTGCGCGAATCATGATGCGAAAATCATGATTCTTAGACACGTCATGTTGTTAGTTTGGCTTAATCTAAGTGATAGTTACACATATATATTAATTAAATAAATAAGGATTTCACCACATTATGCCACTAGTGGAGGCGTGTAGTTTTCCACAATATGCATTTATATGCATTTTTTTTATTTTTCAAATGTCAAAATCTTTAAGTTAAAGATAATTAACTTTTATTATTAAACTTAAAATAAATGTACATGTCATTTGATGAAAAAACATTCCTTAAGATGGTTATACCGGGTGTGGCCTGTAACACGAGCAAATAATTAAAACATAGATCGTACTCGTCAAACCGAACAACATTAGTTCAGCGACTTTTAAAAATAATGGAGTGATTAGATTTTCCTTTTTCACGTCATCCTTGACCTTAATTGACGTTGATCACGCTACAAACATCAAACATTTTGCTTTAAATTACTTCTTTGAATGAACTTTAAAGTGTAATAGTAATATGGTGGTAGGACCTTGTGCAAGGTCCGCCCGGATTGCTACCACCATCTTGCTCGCTAATCGTGCCGTGAAGCAGCAGTGCTTGCACTGTTGTATTTCGGTGTGGAGAGTAAGACAGCCGGTGAAATTACTGGCACTTGAGGTATCCCATCTTAGGCCTCTAGGTTGGCCACGCATCTGCAATCCCCCTGGTATTGCAGGTGTCTATGGGCGGTGGTGATCTCTTACCATCAGGAGACCCACTTGCTCGTTTGCCATCCAGCCAAATAAAAAAAAAAAAACTAATTATTTAAAAAAGTCGCTGAACTAATGTTGTTTAGGTTGACGAGTACGATCTATGTTTTAACTATTTGCTCGTGTTATAGGCCACACCCTGTATACTAGTTGTTTGACCAATGACCTCTCAACTCTCAACTAAATGATTGTGGGTTTAAAACCTGACTTGCATCTGGTTTTTGGAACTTCTTGTGCAAAATTACATTGGAATTTTACCAGGAGCTTTACGATGAAGAAAAACATCGTAAGGATATCTATAAAACAATTCAATTGTATGTGAATTTCCCAACCCGCACAGGGCCAGCGTGGGAATTACGGCACAAACCTTCTCATTGTGAGAGGAGGTTTGTGCCCAGCAGTGGGAAGAATATAGGTTACGATGAAGACTTGTTTTTAATTTATTTTAACAGTGGCAAAAACCAAATAAAGTAAACAAAGGTGAAAACAGGAAAAAATAAAGACAGACTGATTAACTTGCGACGACCGGATAGCCAAGTGGTTAGAGAGCCTGACTACGAAGCTCGAGGTCCCGGGTTCGATTCCCGGCCGGGGCAAATATTTGTATTCATGTAATGTTGGATTCTTAATATGGATTTTTAATATGCATTTAAGAATGTATTTATTTAAATAAGTATGTTTATCCGTTGCCTAGTATCCATAGTACAAGCTTTGCTTAGTTTGGGACTAGGTCAATTGGTGTCAGGTGTCCCATGATATTTATATATTTAGTATTATGTCAAAAAAAAAACTCTGTTATTATTTAGGGTGTCTGAGGTTTACAGTGTCTTAATTAACACCTTGTATAAGAAGTCTGTCCTAATTTCAAAATCCACACGTCGCATTTTTATTGCAAATTTTATGATTAGCACCTAATCGTGAAGTTGTAATGATACAATTTATCTCAAACTGATGCAGAAGCGTTACATCATGAGTATCTTGAGTCCGTTAATACATCAGCTGTGCGAATGCAAAATGACGTATATTTGATACATCGCTCGTGCACATACGCGGTTTTAGTGAACATGAAATATATAGTAT
This sequence comes from Choristoneura fumiferana, assembly GCF_025370935.1. Taxonomy (NCBI): domain Eukaryota; kingdom Metazoa; phylum Arthropoda; class Insecta; order Lepidoptera; family Tortricidae; genus Choristoneura; species Choristoneura fumiferana. Next base: position 1,875,025 of record NC_133475.1, on the reverse strand, counting down.
GTAATTTATATATGTATGTAAGAAGAGCAGACGTACCCTTTCACAAGCAGCAGCCGGAAACGATGTAATTATAGAAACGAAATCTAAGTTAGTTTTAGTTTAAAATTAGAAGTCTTTTTTGTCTAACTTTTGAAGTGACAAGGTTGGTTAGTCATAGTTAACTAAATACATTCCAACAGGAAAAGATTCTGCTACTTCCTTACTGAGTTTTAAGCTAGACTTTCGTAGCGTTATATGCGAAATTCAGATTTTTGGTACAATATTTTTTTTAAGAATCTACTGCCTATTTATATTTTACATTACCTATCAGCAAAGCATGATCTATAGAAAAAAATATGGCCACGGGCTTCCTCTCACACCGAGAGGAATTGAGCTGTAGTTCCCACGAGGGCCCAGTGCGGATTGATAACTTCACACACACCATTGAGTTGCTTCGCTGTGAAACTCAGAAAGTTGTGGTAACCAAGTGGTTTCACATATTATGGACTCTCAAACAGTGGGTCATGCATTCAAACCTGGGCTTGCACAAACAAACTCTACTAAGAAATTCAAACTCAAATTCACTCAAACTCACAACATTTATTGACATAAAAAAACACTACATCACAACAAAGACACAGTAAAAACATAAATAGAAGAGAGAAAAATTAGAAACGTTGTGCTGTAGTGTGATGCCAAAAGAACTCAGCTCAGCATGTGCCAACGTGCAAATTCAACGATGTGTTTTGTTTAAAATTCCCAATTTGCACTGAGCATACTACCAAGCAGGCTCTCTCATTCTGCAAGGAGGCCTGTGTTCTGCAGTGGGAAGTATATAATGATGATGAAAATTCAAAGGTGGTGAAAATGAAAACTCTCGACCCTCTGCTGAGAGGACATAGAGCAGACCACCAGACTACCAAAGGCTTCTATTTATATGGACATTAATTTGGTGCCCTTTTAACCTTTGTAGAGATACAATACAATTCAATTACTCTTGGTTAAACTCCACATACTCAATACATTTCATCTGTAATCTAAAGAAAATAATTAATGAAAAAATTACAAAGAATCTTGTTAATTAAATGAAAAACGCTACCGACGGCACCAAGGACGCACTACTTACCTACATTTGGAATGGTAACCTCCTTTCTTCGGTGTTTATAAAATTGTACGACCTTGCCGCGCAATAGAATAACGATATACTCGTAATTAATAAAAAAAAATGGCTAACGATATTTCGCCAGACCTTAAAGTATGTTCTGTTAAATAATGTGCACTTTATTTCTGACGAAATGAAGCGGATAGACTAGAAAGTACTAGCGAGATAGAAAGGTAGCAAAAATAAGAAGTTTTAGGATCCTCTTCGTTTATAATTTATTAATAGGTACTTAACTTATCTTTATCCGCTGTTTCGCAATTAGACCTTTCAAATGAATTGAAATTCTGAAATATATCAAAATTCGTGGGGAGTTTTCATTATTGCTGCATAAAAAAGCCGCGTCAAACATTCCTGCTGTTGTAATGTAACGCTTAGTGCATAGTGGTCACATTTGAAAAAAATACCTATGTAGTCGTAAAGTTATTTTAATTTTTCTGGGCATCTTTCTTATTATTTTCCCTTATGAACGTTCTACAAAATATTAGAAAACTTAAAGAAAATGATGGTTGAAATCAATATAGTCGTTTTTCAAGTTATCGTGAGACCATCTGAAATAGGGATGCACATGTATATGTAGAATAGATTTTGCTCGCGGCTTCACTTCTGCGAACTTCTTAGATTTGGTGGTTGAAATTCCGTCTACGTAGTTATAAATTCGCGGAACGCGGTGGATGGGGAAAGCACAAGACCGGTCTGAGTGAGAGCCTTGGGGGAGGCCTATGTCCAGCAGTGGATGTCTTTCGGCTGACATGATGATGATGATGAATTATAAATTAATTTATATTTTATCTAAAGAATAATTACAGTCGCAATCACATGCAATCTTAGATCATAAACATATTAAAGAAATTCATAAGTATGTAAAATATAAATATGAAAATCAGCTTACGCAAGTCGTCCTTTAAACCAGGTTACAAAATGTGTTACGAATATAGCAAAAAAAGTCAAGGAATCACAAAAATGTGGACAAATTGACCCATAAGTCACAGGGTAATCCTTTAAATGATGCTTTAGTGTAAACAGTGTGAAATAAGTGCAATTTATTTTCCTTAACAGTCGATTTAGCACCATTTCATATGATTCAACGTAATTTTGTACGACTCCTTGGCGACATTTTCTTACCATCTTAATGTTTTGTTACGCAACATATAATGCACTTTGCGTCCAATTTGAGAAAATTAAAAGAGCAAAAAATGACGCGCCGCTCGCAATTTTGGTGGTCGGTTGTTTTAATACGTGAGGTGGCAAGCCGGTTGCCATACAAATAAAAACAGGGACTAAAAAAAACTAAAACGATTTTGGGGAAAAAACATAGGTCGTTTTTGTCGCCGTATGGAGTTAAAAATATTGCAATGCAATGTATTTGGGTAATGAGCGCTGACATGTCCAACCAGATACATTGGCATGCAAAAAATATCTAATTTTATAAAATTTAGGTTTTTTTTGCTAATCAATTTTAAGCGAAAGCTAAATACTAAAATTGTAAATTTAAATTATAACTAAATAAAAAATTCTGTTATAATGATAATTTCTATGTTAAATATTATTTATTTTAAGTACATATTTATACTTTATACTATAATATTATGTATGCTACTAGTAGAGTAAATAGGAAAAATTCTGTACGTATAATAACGGTGTGATACAATTTAGTATGTTAAAATATTATATATACTTATAAGTACAATATTTATACTGCTTAGTTTACTACAAAGTAATTATGTATTTCACTAGTAGTTTAATGTTTCCCAGTTTACCTTCAACATCATCTCCATCTCAATGTTAATTATTTGTTTCGACCTCGTGAACTATGGTTTAATTTTCATTGAATAGTTAATTTATACAGACTAGGAGAAACAGTATTTAGTTACATTACATTAGTTTAGTAATATTAGTCTATAATCTTTAGTTATTTCACATTTATAATATTAGTCTATACTTTACCAGCCATCCATTCATCCATCCATCCATTTACCGGGTGTGGCCTGTAATATGAGCAAATAAATAAAACATAGATCATACTCCTCAAACTGAAAAACATTAGTTCAGTGACTTTAAAAAATAATTAGTTTTTTTTAATTTTTATTACACTTTTAAGTTTATTCGAAGAAGTAATGTAAAGCGAATGCTTGATGTTTGTAGCGCGACAGGCGACGTCAGTTGTGTTCTAGGATGGCGTACATTGATAGCAGTATTTAATTTGTATTAAAAAAGGAAAATTCAAAGACTCCATTATTTTTAAAAGTCGCTGAACTAGTGTTGTTCAATTTAACGAGGACGATCTATGTTTTAATTTTTTGCTCGTATTACAGGCCACACCCGGTATATGGATAGTTAAGGTTTGTGTGAGACACCTGTGTTGGACAGCTTAGCAGCACGACAGATGGTAAACCAGAATATACAAATGCCAGTTGTTTTTTCAAAGATTAACCACAAATGTAATGTTGTGGTTTACTGGAATCATTTAGTTAGGTTGGTTCATTACCTGTATTTGTTTAAGATTAATGAAATAAATATCTACATTAGGAGTATTTTGAAAAATCCTGGTAGACTCTTGGTTTGATTTATGGCCTCAGAGGGTCGTGAATTTACCCCGGGCTTGCACTTCTGAAATTTACTACGAACTTTACGGAAAAAGACAATAACATGAGGAATCCGGCACTGTGCTGGAACTTAGCTAACGCGTTTTTACCTAATTTGTTTTTGTACCAGAACATTCCTTACATTTTTCATCGTAATTATGTAAGAAATGGTTATATTTGTCTTAGTTAAGGCTGTGCAAAAATTTCAAAACGCTGTAACTATAAACTTAGCAAACCAAAACATTGTAACTTCAGTTGCATACTTTTAAAACCAAATAGTGATACACCGGTTCGTCAGAGTAAAATGTTACAAGTACTTACCATTCGAAGTTGAAATATGTATGATGTAGGCATAGTAAACTATTATTATTTTGAAGGTAGCAGTCATGTCGTATAAAAAGGTTAAGGAGGCAGCTTTGAGTAGAGAGAAGTTATTTATTTATTTTGTATTTTATCATAATTAATTAGGTATATAAGTATGTAGTTCTTCCATATAATTTTTAAAGTATTCTCATATGTTAGCCGAATATATAGCAGCCCTATTACTGTCCAGTAAGTGGCCCAGTTAACTGTTAATGTGACTTTGTTTTATTTGCATGTCAATAAAATTATACCTTCATGTAACACCTTAGTGGAAATGAATGAAGTCGAACCCAATGATTTGTCACCATCGAGAAACGTTTTTGCCAAATGTGATCTGAAATATTTTATTATTTATTTACTTAGATTTTTGTATATTGTTATTATTTATTAAACCTAAGACGCAACTGAACAATATTTAACCATTAGACCATTAGTGACTTTTCCAACGTTGACATTGGCCGAATCATCGATAGTATCGATAAAACTATATTTTCGAAAATTTATTTCAATTGAAACTTAAAACAATAGTGTAAGTAACTATTTATATCATATTTTACATCAGTGTAGTGACGTTTTGGTCGTAAGAGGCCGTGACGGTGGTTTGGCCTTTGGTATTTCTCTATATACTTCGCAACGCCATGTCCGAATTCATCCTGAGGACAAATCAGCTCAGTGATGTGTTTGAAGTTCCCAATCCACACTGGGCCCGCGAGAGAACTATAGTTACAAAGCTCTCTAATTTTAAGGCCCAGCAGTGGGACATGTTGAATATTTTGAAGAAGTTGATTCTGCGGATAAAATTGCTCCCTTTCTTAGTAAAAGTGAATATTAATTATATTAGAAATACACGATAAGATCCCAATAAACTACTACATCAAAATTAACAAGATTCCATCGCTAGATGGTGTTAAATAAAAGTTTGTAATTAAATCTACAATTACTAAGAACGTAAAACGAATAAAAAGAACATAAGTACGGCGCGTAGAGTCGAGGCTGTTACGCTAGCACAGTGGTCCGCAACATTTTTGGTCCATAGACCAGTTGCAATAATTTTAGTATTTCACTATCTTACTATGATAAAATCTTAAACATAGAATGCCTGATATCAAAAGTTTCCTTAACGTTATAGACAAAGTTAAAATATTCTGTGAAACTATCACAATTTTGTGTACCTATATGTGATTTGGTTTGTGATCTTGGCTATTTTTTATAAATCTGAAGAAGTTAGGATCATAAACCACTTTTTGATAAATACGAATATTTATATTTGACTCAAGGATCAAGTGAGAGTGGACAACAGCGCTTTCACTCTTTCTTTCTCGCTTACAAACTCGAAAATGTTCAATTTTTTTTTCCAAAAACGCCGTCATGGATGATCACTACTAATCCTCAACCAACGTCCACGACCACTCTGTTAAAAATGTAGCTTCTTAGAAAATGATCTATGTATTAAAGTATTAAATTACATCGTTGGCGTAGAAAAGCCATTTAGGTACTTAGTATTTCTAAAATTAGTTATTAACTGATTAGAAATTTTTTACTGCCTAAACTTCGTAAGTAGATAAAATATTGTTTAATTTGGAAATATTAGTGGTTTGACCTGTGGCCTTTCAATGTTAGTGGTCCTGGGTTCGCGCTTTGGCTCACACCTCTAAGTTTTTTGGATTTTACGGTGAAGAAAAGATTTTCGACGATTTCAATGGCATGTATGAAGTTCCCAATCCGCACTGAGCCCGCGTGAGAAATATATAGCCCAAGCCCTCTCATTCTCAGAGGCCCGTGCTCTGCACCGGGACGTATATAGACCATAGCCCCGTGCGGCCCAATGTGCAATAGAATGTACACAATAAGTTCAAGAGAATTAGAAATCTATGACAATGTAACAAAGTAGAAATTCTTTTGTTTTCCTATTGTTTTACACCATGACAGTTTGACGGCAGTTTGACTTTATTCTCGAAACAATTAGATTCTAATTGCTTTGTAATTTTTTTTCCAAATATTTATATGATGGGCTTCAGGAGGATAATGATGATGATGATGATGATGATGACATGTTTTTATTTATTTCGGTTGCGAACCCCTGGTACACCAATTAAACATGCCATGTACCAGCAAAGGTTGCATCCGTTATTGCCAACAAGTGATTCGTGGTGTGTTCACATGCTTGATGAAAAGCATGTACTATTGTACTTAGTTGGTTTTGGTCGGTTGTTCCATCAGTTAACCCTCTGTTTCACCTTCCACTGATTACATTTATTTGACGGATAGATGTGATGCCGTCTATGTTTGTTTTTAACCCCCGACGCAAAAAGGGGTGCTATAAGTTTGACCGCTATGTGTGTCTGCTGTGGCACCGTAGCTCTTGAACGGGTGGACCGATTTGAATGCGGTTTTTTTTATTTGAAAGCAAGTTCTCTAGCAATGGTTCTTAGATATGTTCTATTAAAATCGTTTCAGCTGTTTTGAGATGTTCAACTTTGAAGTGACAACGTCGGGGGGGGGGGTCCATACGGGCTCGGATACTTATTGCAAGTCCGAATGTAATGTTTGTCAGAACGATCGTTTGTCATAACTCTTTTTTCTCTGAATCCAATAATTGTTCAGAATTGTTATAAAACAAACCTAACCTAACCTATAATTTTATATAGGATGACCATTTAAAAAAATCAGAAAAATTTAAGGTTTCAGTGGGAAAAAAATTATGACAAACGATGATTCGGACAAAGAATACGGTATGACTAGCGAAGAGTATGCGAACTTTGGCGCTCCCGTCTTGAACCGATGTTCATATTCTTTACTTAGTATTTATATTTTTTAAATACTTGTTTTCATGGACATGTCACTTCAAAGTATCTTGAACCTATACACAAATGACATCATGCAAGAGTTGAAATTAACATAAATTTGAAAATACTCGTTCTTAGGTCTTCGCTAGCTGGCATTCAAATCGGATGACCCTACATTTCTCGATTGGATCACGATACAGAAAATGCAGCCAATGGGTTTAGACTTAATTGTATATATACTTAGTTAAGTTATTTTTAGGAGAGTTTAGTATAAGTACTTCAATTGTACCTTCATAATGCGTTTGTTGATTAAATAACTGTCAATTTGAACTTGCTTAGCTTACTCGTTCTTAAATATACGTGGCTATTTCTTCTTAATTTAAATTTACATTTCATAAAAAGAATCACAATGTTTAGCAAATTAAAAAAAAGATCGATTTATAAGAAAAACGTATTACTCAGTTATCTGTTTTGACTTTGTTTCTTTACTCTATTAAGTTCTATTCATTAATAAGTAGACATAGATTCAACTCGGCCCTCTACCGGCGCGCAAGCGAACTAGCGACACAATACATAAACCTTCACTATTATTATTGATCCAGTTAAGGTATCGTAGCGCGAGATTTCTTTTCTATCAACATAGATGGCGCAAACAACAACTTAAGACTTGTTATCATTCACTAATATCACTTTATTTACTAAGCAAATACAACCGAATTGATAACCTCCTTTCTTTGAAATCAATTAAAAAGGTAAAATAATTAAAGAATTTTGCGAAACGTGTTACAATATTGTAAAAAAAGTCTATATGTCGTCTTAAGGCATTCGCAGATAGGTTTGATTGTCAGTATATGAATCATTGTCATATGATTCATGTACTGACAAACAAGCAAATTATTAAAATTTGTTTGTTTCACTAACACTACGGTAAGCATCGTACATTTAACTAACACCATGTACCCGACATATTTATAAGTAATACTAACAACTGATGGATCCTAGTTATCTGAATAAAAAAGCCGTGGTGGCCTAGTGGTTTGACCTATCGCCTCTCAAGCAGAGGGTCGTGGGTTCAAACCCCGGCTCGCACCTCTGAGTTTTTCGAAATTCATGTGCGGAATTACATTTGAAATTTACCACGAGCTTTGCGGTGAAGGAAAACATCGTGAGGAAACCTGCACAAATCTGCGAAGCAATTCAATGGTGTGTGTGAAGTTCCCAATCCGCACTGGGCCCGCGTGGGAACTATGGCCCAAGCCCTCTTGTTCTGAGAGGAGGCCTGTGCCCAGCAGTGGGACGTATATAGGCTGGGATGATGATGATGAATTATATTAATAAATAAGTGTGTTTTGAATAAATAAAATCGACAAAAGTATGCATTTATTTGTTAAAATCATTTTGAAATATCAAATATCCTGATCGAAAATTTCGCGTTACACTGGAAGACAAAAATTGTTGACGCAATCAACAACGAGTTAAAATAATATAATAAGTTCGGCTATTTGAAAAAAAAAAAATACAAATACCAGGCTGAATGCTTCTCTTATCCACTCTAAGGTCGGGTTAGAGACCTTTATAGGAATACGTTTGCCTTTGAAGAGGTATCTCGTACCGTATGTAAATTTTATTGTTTGTTTATTTCTTATGGTACGAAAAAAGTACATAAATTATGTAATTAATTATACCTAATTAAACCGTATACGCCTGATTGTTGGTCCAAAACTGTATACCTCATTTACTACAAATCTATAAACCTGAGGGTATAACGATGTGCGTATAACACAGTTTTAAGTCGTTCATAAAAACTGCAATAGCTAATAACCGTGTGACAAAAGACAGGGCACTTATCGAATACCGCGAAAACCCTTACGGCCAACTAACCATTTGTAGGACGGCGTGGTACGCGATTTTGCCATACATTGCTTGTCTATCTAATAACCACTTTATAGTTAAAAATGTTAGCGTTCAATGAACACAAGAATCGTTCTCTAGTCGCTGGTCGTGCAGAGTCGCGACCAAGCGGCTAACAGATTTAATTATTTTTTTGCTACACCATTTTTGTCCCCGTGTGTATGTACGTGTGAGTTTCATGTAACAATAGTACAATGCAGCTTTGTTTTCCATGTAGTAATGTGTTGTGGGTATATGGGTTAATTTGGGGTTCAGATGGATTGAATGATAGACGTGGAAAAAAATGCTGTATAACATTTTCAATTGTTTTTTTATGCGCTAATTTTGATTGACGTCATAAAATATGAATACCTTTTGTATTATTAATTAAAACTGTAAGTGTCAATTGTTGTTAAGATCAGTAAAAAACTGATATGTTAACTATTTCTAGGAAGTTGCGAAAAAATATTTGACTGACTAATTTAGAGGTCCCTGATTTCAAATACCTACTAGTTCTTCGTGTATCTGATTTTTTCTTTTTATAATAATATAATTCATAGTTACTTCTTTCAAAATCAAGTGTATAAGTGATATTTGGAGTCCAACACTTACTACTGTTATTGTACCTACTATACGCCGTATTTGTCTTGGTTTCTGTAAACTTCGACAGGCAGCAGAGTTCAGTTCTATGTTAAAAACTACGTAGTAATTAATGTTTTACCAAATCTAAAATATTTTTTTCTCACATATAATTGTAACTACCTATTCTTATTAGTTTGACCTTTAAACCAATGACTGTGATTCTGAATTTGAGTGTTAGTTGTTATTCAAAATACCACAAACGGTACTTATCACGTTAAAACATAACACGAGTAATATTTATCTCGACGTTTCGACCACATTACAGTAGCCGTGGTCTCGAGTACTGCTGTTTAGGGTTTTTTAACCTTTTTTTGCAAAATATGAGTGAATTAGAAAATACTTTAGTTACGTACCTACTTTAAAAATTTTACCGCCTGTAATTAAATATCTTAATTTATGATTATCTTTTAACTGTAAGAGCCAGGTCACTAGTGTTTTGTAAGAGTTAACTTCATTTGATCTGTTCAATGTCGCCTTAAAGTTATCAAAAATCTAAAATAACACGTTGTATGTCTGAAAGACAAACCACTGAAAAATGAAAAATGTGGACAACACACACACTTGGTCCATTATTATCTATTTTCAAAAATGTAGATCCTAGACTAAGCCAATATGGTAAATACAAGTGACTCAATTCAATCGCCATACTTTGACGATAAGCACATTTAAATAAAGTTTGCTTTCTATGTATGTTACGATACACATTCCAAAGCTTGTTTCTGGTGGTAATATATTACCACTATTTCCCCACAGGTGGTCATCTCTCACATCGCATGCCGCAACATTCCCATGCTACCACAATCTGGCTGTATAATGACCTTATAATAGCCATAAGTGCTATAACAGGTATATAACAAGGTTACCAAATTTACAGCGTTGCTCCACATCGTGACCTTATTGCGTACGAGTTCAAAATGATTCTTAAAACACGAAATGATGTTTTTTTTATCAGGAAAATGGTACTCTACCGCATTGAAATAAGCATTAATGTGTATTTTTTATAGCTTATTGGACTAGTGACTAATATTTCAATTAAGTTTAGGTCATATAATAGAGATATAAAAGTCGTATAAGTATTTTTTTTTATTTTAATAAAATAAAATAAAATTTTAATTTGATTGCTTAGTAGCGACATCTCTTGTCTGGGTGAGCGGTTAGTTCCGAAGGGGTGCTACGTCTCTCGATGAGAGCGAAACATAGATGTCACTAATGCTGCTGCTTAAGTAGCGTAGTAGACAAAAGCAACCTGAGATATGTGTGCATAGGAGAAATTCGCGTCTGTACTCCTGTCCAGTGGTGTTGTAGGGGTATGGCACGCAGCACGGCATTCCGTGCTGAGAGCCTGAGTTCGATTCCCAGCGCTGGTCTCTTTTTCTGGTTTTTGCCTGTGCATCCATGTCTCAGCTTATTTTCGATATGGTTTTACGGGATGACCGTAAAAGTAACAAATTTGGAGTTTAAATAAAAAATACAAAAAGACTCCAAATAAGCAATCATAATATTATTTTTATTGTTATGTTAATGCAAAAATCAGTTATGGAAGGTTTCATGATCGATAAGTATGCAAGTATTGATATGCTTCCTTAATATGAATGTTTAATATTTCTGCAAGTTTATCATTGGCAGTGTCTTATGAAATATAGTGCAACTGGTTGTTGAATGACAGTCCGCCATAATGATTTATCTCAGATTAAGTAAAGGATATTGGCCAACGTCCAATACCTACGCAGAGAGTTATAATCTATTAAAATATTGATCGTATAAGAGTTTCATAAGCGTGAAATAAATGGGTTAAATTCATTTATCCTTTGTCTAATTACACTGACGTTTTTTTTGTATTCCCAACTTAGTGTGTTATTTTCTAGTAGCAATTATTTTCTAGAAAAAAATCTACATACTTCTCTTAGTAGATATAATATATTTTTTGTTCGTACTTGACTTATAATTTGTTGTCATTGTTTCTTTTCGTTTTTTTACTGCAAACAAAGCGCCACGCGAAGGTCAATCACCGTCACCTATTATCAACACTCACTTCCTAAATCTAAAATTGAAACTGCGGAAGTTTTTATAAGTTTTTTATTTTTAGTTTTTTACCTTATTTTACAGTCAACTTAACCTAGAAATGGTAACCTTTTATCACTACACGTACGCCCATTAGACGTTATAAATATACAAAAGAGAGTATTTGTTGCCGCTGTCCCGGCCGTGGTGAATGGCGAGATACGCTGGTGATGGGCCTTAACCTAATTGAACACTTAGTGTTCATAATATGAGCCTCCGTAGTTGTGACTGCTGTAGGAGTCGTGGTGGTCTTTGACGTAAACTGGGACGTTGACGGGGACTGGGTATGGCTTCTCTACGGGCACTGGGATGTGCTTCTCTACGTGCACGGGGTAAGGCCTGTCAACGGGCACCTTCACTGGGTACGGCACGGGCTTCTCAACCGCGTACGGGACGTGCTTGTACACTGGGTACGGCTCTGGCACGGGCACTTTCACGGGGACGGGGTAGGGCTTCTCAACATGGACGGGGTACGGCCTGTCGACTGGAACGTGGACGGGGTAGGCGACGGGCTTCTCGACGGGCACGGCCACGGGCACGGGCTTCTCAACGGGGTAGGGGGCAGGCACGTGCACGGGGTAAGGCCTGTCCACGGGCACCTTCACGGGGTATCCGACGTGTTTGACCACTGGGTAAGGCTGGGGCACGGGCACTTTAACTTCGACGGGGTATGGCACATGTTTCTCCACGGGGTAAGGCTGGGGCACGGGCACCTTCACGGGGTAGGGGATGTGCTTCTCCACGGGGTAGGGCTGGGGGACGAGAACCTTGACGGGGTAAGGCCTGTCGACGGGCACGTGAACGGGGTAGGGTACCCTCTTCTCAACTGGGTACGGAGCGGGGACGTGGACTGGGACTTTGACGTACTCCTTCACGTGAACTGGCACGTGTTTGATGACCTCGTACGGCTGGGGCACGGGTACCTTGACTGGGTATGGCACATGTTTCTCAACGGTGTATGGCACGGGTCTGTCGACGGGGTAGGCGACAGGCACTCCCTTCACCAGGGTGATGGTCCTGGTTACATCGGTGTGCTCTCCGAGAGGGATGCCGTAGCCGTGGTGGGCGATGGCACCCTCGTCAACGAAGTTGTAGGCGCCGCCGTGACCGTGAGCGTTGCCAATATAACCGATGTCAAGGCCGCTGATGCCATATCCGTAACCGAGGTTCAGGAGGCCGCGTTTGTCCAACTTCTTGTCCAAAGGCTCAGCCTTTTTTTCTGTTGTCTTCTTCTCGCTGGCAGCCACTGCTGCTACCAGCAGGAAAACTAAACAGATCTGAAAAAGAAAACAAACACTCAATACGGGAGTTAAACACATATGCGGTGTGTTACTGACGTTTAATGGTCGTAAAAGAGCTGTCAACAGCTTTAATAAGCAATTATCAGTGGTAATGTATCGTTTACAATCAATAAACACTTAAACAGCACTAATGCATTCATGTAATGAGAGTTTCATTCAATTAAAGACTTGGAAAGCGATCAACGTCATCATTTAGTTTCCTAGAATCCAACAAAAACCACTCATTCGTTATAGTTGCTTAATGCGATAGTAAAATCGGAAAATCAAAGGAACCTTGCGTTTAACGTTCCGTTAAAACTTTACAATTATGTTAAACGCCCTCAAAATTTGAATATGTTATGAAACTATGCTCAAAATGTTGGCACAAGAGTTAACTGATGAAGCTATACAAAGGCCATTTACGCGGACCGTGACGAAGAGTTTAATAAAGCAACAGTTTACATTTTTACTCGTCATTATTATAATTCGCTAGTTAATTATAAAACTAATAACAATTATAAGCAATTACAAATCTCGAAAATTATAGTAATGTACCGTAAAATATGAAGTGTTAATTACAATGCAGCTATTTAGATTCGCTATAGTAATAATCTTAATCATCCTATGCTTTGGTTAAACAGCAATGCAAATAATTTCATAATCATGATTTTTCCAAGTAATTTTACGTGCAAACGCTTTTATTTATTGAGTGTTGTTTACGTTTGCACCAATTCGCAAGCGGTCGTGAGTCAGTGCGCATGATTGCAATCAGATTGCGTACGCGCAGCGTGCATTGCGATGCGCTCTCATGGGGAAAATAGGGAAATTTGACATCGAAATTGGTAATGCTGAGCATTAATTAAGTGGCATAAATGTGTCACTAGTCACAAGGAGACTTGTGAAAGACAATTGACATAATATAATCAATATAAGTTTAGATTTTTAATGGTGATATTTATATGACCATTGAAACAGTTGGTTTTAAGGTCGGATTTAAGCCTTATCTTTAAGTAGTTTAGAGTGAATATAAAGTTAAAAGTTTCGAAACTTATGCAATGGTTATAATTCTAGTAAAGTTGTCGATGTCGTGACACATTCAATAAAGTAAACTAGTAAAGATACATAAACATGACATAACAACACGGTAACATCACCAAACAAACGTTAGTTTTGCGCTGTCATAAACTCGCGTGTCAATTTTGACAGTCACGTGACAGTGGCCTAGTTCAATTTCCTAATAAACATATTGCTGTATGTAATCTACTTATCTAATTTCGAGTCGAGTTACATGATCCACCGCTGACCTTGCGGTCGCTGGATGGCTTCACTTAATCTCTTTGAAATACATGAATTTATTATGGTTACGTCACTATTTAAAAATCGATTTGTGAAACAAGATTATGCAGATGTAAATCGAAGTTGCCGTTCTTCATCAATAGTATTGAAACGATATCCAACGAACTATAATTAGTTAATAGCTTTTTTTAAAATTCCTTTTTAACGTTTAATTTGTAGGTTAAGTAGGACTGACATTAATGTGGAATAAGCTTTATAAAGAATCCAGTAACCCTTCTCTTACTTTCAAAAATATGTTTATTTTTATTTATGTTTTAGTCTGGTACCTGCAATTTGAGTTTATTCTAGTAAATATTTTTCAATTGGTACTCATTTTCGTAGCTGTCATTGGTTTCCATTGTACAATTGACAGCATTTCAGCTTCAAGCTAGTTGACATTACAAGACCCCGGTATTTTGCAACGCTCCCACAGACTCCGTCACGACTGCATTGTTAGCTTTACTTTATCTGTGCATTTATTAACGTATTTATATCTCTTTGTTTTACTAAACATGGTACAATCTGTGTAAAAATCTTTTAACAATTGGCTCTAAGTTTTTTCAGTTTGTTTTAGTGATAAGCGCTAATAAAGGCGTCAGAATAATCTTCATACCACTGAACTGCTTGAGTTTTTTTTTGTCGGTTTCTTCTCATTTCAATGCATCTAACGAAAGTCTAGTGTTCTAGATTTATGTGTTCAAACGTAACAACACGTAATAGTCTCCTAGCATTATCGGCGGCATAATTCTAAACTTGTGTCACATTCGAAGTGAAAACGACTCGTAAATCCTTAACGATGGTGAAAATTGTTTGTGATTCTTTAGACGCGTCCACATACATCAGATAATGAGGTTCCTTATAAAACTGTTATAAAATCTAATGCTATTCAAGACACGGAATAACACTTTAATCATCGACATCTATGTACCTATAGACTGCACGTTTCTTACGTCAAAACGGCGCACAAAATTTGTTCACAACGCGGATTGTGAACCTTTCAGTATAGTTTGATGACGTCCGTGACAGGGGTTGTGTTAAAGTAATATTGATGATTGATGCGCCGCGGGTTTTGTTCCAAACAGCCAGTCTAGTGCCGTAAGGTACATAAATGTCAACTTTAATGTAGCAGTTTGCTGTTTATAAATTGTATAAGTTAAATTTTTGAGCTCTACATGTTAATATTCTGAACATGTCAGTTAATACGTTTTGTTTGTCGGTGTTTGTTTACCTAAGGGGAATTTAATATGCAATGTATACGAACCAAACGCAAACAAAACAGACAAAAATATAAATTTACATGGGTTTCGATTGAACGAGGTCAAGCGACCGGGTTCTCTCAGAATATTGTCCCTTCGTAGTGCTGTCGCAACGCAATCTAATACTTCGACTTCTTACCTAACTGCTTAAGTTATAATATATTAGGTTATAGATACTTGCAACAAATTAACATGTATTTTCACTTTGAATACAGCAAAAAGCGCTATAGTAATTTGCCTGTAATTGAGACTTGTTTATATTTTGCGCTCACATTTATTGAGAATTGTCATTGAATTAAGTTGATAATTATGACATGTTTTTTCGGAATAATTTTTTAAGTGTGTCTTATGAATGGAAAAAACGCACGTCTTTTGAAAAACTAAACCATGTTTCGAATCTTAGATGAGTTCTTAATCTTGCACCATAGATGAAAATAATGGGCATTTATTAAACCCTTTAAGTGCATTGCAAGATGTCTATTTTTTAATACCGCTCTGCAGCCCCTCAGCGGTAAAAACACACTTTAATCACAATATTATATGACCCCTTTTAGCGTGAATTTTCCGCAGTTGTAAGAAAATTGCGCGTTTTTCTCGGTAACTTGGTCAGACCAGACTGACTAGTTTGCTGCCTAATCACTAGGCCTTTTAAGGTGAGCGAGGTGATTCAGGATATAGCGTTTTGATATTTCGTAATTACGTTTCCAGTTGGATATTTTTAGCCGTATTAATTAAGCATTCAAATTGGTTTTATTCTAATGAGCTGGATATAGGTCGCGTTTTGGACCGCTATATGACTTGAAGGTGATAATTCATGTCATGTTTTTAAAACCGATTATACTTTTGAATTATTAATAATCTTACATTGAAAAGAGTTTGCAATTTATCTTTAAGAACCAATGCCTCGATTTAGAGTCAATGTTATTACCTAATATTTTGTTAGGTTTAATTACTTTAGTATTTGTTCTGGTATGAACTACGTCACGTAAATCTTTAAATTCTGATATCTGTTAAACAGCTATATAAACTTAATCAAACAAGTTTTTTTTTGGAGACTCAGTATTTTTCTGCACATTTTAATTGGCTACCTCTCTTATTCAACGGCCGCATATCTGGAACCAGTGTTCACCTATCGAGTAACAGGAACAGGTTGTGTAGCAGCTTCTCAGGTTACTTCAAGTGTTATAACATCAACCTTTTGCCTGTTCCTGGACCTTACATCAAACCCGTTCGTCTATGAAGCATTGTTACGTAAGATAACTGTTAATTTCTTGCAAGATTTATCTTGACCTGTTATTAGTGAGGCTTTACTAACACTTTGCTTTGTGTAAGGGGCTGTGTAAAGAAGTTTAAGTACTATAAAATGCCTTGACACCAATTGACCTAGTCCTAAACTAAGCCAAGTTTAACTATGGGTACCTACTAGGCAACGGACCAAGATACTTACATACTTACACAGATAAATAAATACGTGCTTTAGTATGACAAGATCAAATGACCAAGAGTTGAGAACCAACATTTGTATTATTTATACAAATGTCTGCCCCGACGGGCATCGAACCTGGGACCTCAAGCTTCGTAGTCAGGTTTTCTAACCAGTTGACTATATGGTATTTTCGATCAATGTTTATGCAGATATTGATGTTATTTATTGTTTATCTAAAATCTTTGTCTTAGTGTAGGGCTTTTTTATCATTTTCATAATTAATCGATCAGTGGTAGCCTGGTGGTTTGGCCTGTGACATCTCTAGTAGAGGATCGTAGGTTCGAACACAAGCTCTTACTTTTTTTTTGAGTTTATGTGCCAAAGTATATTTGGAGTTCAGCATTAGCTTTTGAGCCGTGGTGACCGACAGGTTTTACCAATGGCCTCTCAAGCAGAGGATCGTGTGTTCAAACCCCGGCTCGCACCTCTGAGTTTTTCGAAATTCATGTGCGGAATTACATTTGAAATTTACCACGAGCTTTGCGGTGAAGGAAAACATCGTGAGGAAACCTGCACAACAAACCTGCGAAGCAATTCAACGGTGTGTGTGAAGTTCCCAATCCGCACTGGGCCCGCGTGGGAACTACTGCCCAAGCCCTCTCATTCTGAGAGGAGGCCTGTGCCCTGCAGTGGGACGTATATAGGCTGGGATGATGATGATGATGATTAGCTTTTTGGTGAAGGAAAACATCGCATATGAATCCGGCCAGCATGAAAACCAAGTCTTCCCGTTCTGAGGGGACTAATGGTCAATTAAACAGCATGAAACCCAAGTCGTCTCATTCTGAGAGGACCTATGGTCAATCATTAAGAGTATTTGCATTTTTTAAAGGTTATCAATATGACTTGTGCTAAGGGATAACAATATAATGCTCACTGCATGGTTCTTAAATTTCTTTGTTTTGCTTCACTGACTCATGTAAACTTAATGTGAAAAAGTGCTCGAAATGCATTTAAATACATCCACTCCACTAATAATAGTGTTGCTCTTTGTGTAACGTTGTTCTGTCACATCGCAGTTAATCGTAATTAATCTAATTAAGTTTTAGTTTGGAACAAAACTTCATAGCGTCCCCACTATAGAACTGTAATACAACACCCATTCAAAAAACAAACGTTACATGCAAGAAATTTGACAAAATCCTTCGTGTAACGAAATGGACGCGTTTTAACGCTAGGACAATCGGTAGCTTACGCGTTCGATAGTTGAAAAACGACTGCCTATCGAATAAATAAACTACCACAGTTCCTTGGTTAAACACATCACTGGGTTTGTATCACAATCCATGGGGACACTTTGAAGTCACTTGCACAACACTACACTTCACTTAACTCACCGCTTTTCTCATTGTGCCTCTTGACGGTGGTTCGAGCCGGGAATCGGACTGGATGCAGTGTGATCGGTGTTCTGTGTTTTTATACTTGGTTATTTGGAGTGACTTTCGCTGTAACCCCTCTAGCTTTTGCGGCGGGACGAACGCCCGTTGAACGCGTGGTGTGCGCGAGTCCTTGTATTCCGGCGGCTGTTTGCCAGGCAGCAGACGCCTCGTGCGTTCTTTGGATTAAAAAAAAATACGGTCGCGGTTCATTTGTTTTTGTAGGCGCTATTATAAGATTGATAGAAGTGTCATTGATAATAAAATCTAAATTTCTACTACGATGTAAATAAATATATGGTGTTTTAAGATCCATTGGTGATTATTTAGCATGTGCTTAGGCTAGTTCGAATACGGTTGTAAAAAAATATGTGTTTCGTTGTGGTTAACAAATGTTTCAGTATATTTCAGGTCGCTGTTTATGTAGTGTAAGGCGTTGATGACGTGACTTAATTTTAAATTAAAATTTCAGGTCAAAAGTATTTACAGGGATGTATACATCCCGAATTTGATTTTAAAAATCTTGCACCCCCCGCTTAATTTTTGAAAGGCATAATGTATATTTGTCATAAATTGTATACTTAACTCATAATTTTGTTCCGCCGCAACCGTAAATTTTCCAGAAAATTTTAATGCTCATTCGTAGAACTGTGCAAGTTAAGTAAGGTTTGTTTTATAAAAATTTGAAAAATAATTAGGTTCGAAAAAAAATCTTATGACAAACTGCATTATGACAAACATTATTACTTGCAACAATTATGCGAACCGATATGGAACCGCAAGAAACAACAGGAACTTACCAAAATGCTGAAACAGGGAGCTAGTCAGACGTAATGATCAAATTCCTTGTTGCAATTAGAGCATAATAACAGAAACCTGTTCAAGATATTGATAGCATTTTTATTTAAATTTTGACGTTTTAATAACAAGTTTTATTGACTGTTCTAGTTCTTTACTAATTCTATTTTCATCAGCCCGTAAAATGTAGGATAGCACATGTAGGTATGAGTTACCTCCTTACGAAGAAATCTAATAATAATTGATTTTGATAGAATTGCCTTGGGTACAAATGCGTAGGTAATTAATTTTCTCTTCAAACAGAAACATAAGCCGATTTCAGGTCAAAAAAACGTAAAGTGAAGTAAAAATATGTAATGTTTACTTAATTTTGATACTAGATACTCTTGATATAACATTGAACAAAAAAATAATCATTAAATTCGTAAGCTTCGTGGCTATTGACGGATCCGCAAAAAATAAACTCTAGTTAAGTTTTAGATACAATTCATTCTCCTTTTATAAAGTTTCAAAACAGGAAATCAACCTTCGAGTAAAACTAAATGCTAGGTATTTGCTAAATACAATGTTTTTATTTGTAAAGACAAAACACTAAAAAAACTTAAAACACACTTCTGTTTACTAAAATTTGCGAAATCATCATACACCTAGAGTTCAAATTAACAGTTACTTACAAATTTGTGGTGTAAATTAAGTCAGTGACGAGTAAACCTGGACTCTAAGTGACCTGAATTTCATAGTTACGTCGGAATACTAGGTATTTGCCGAAAATCTATCCTTCTCATCATATTACACTGAAAAATCGTTTGTTAGATTTATCTACTTAATTTGCATTGTTGTTTGAATTATGTGGAAAAAAATATAACAGGACCTTGTAATTGAATTTACAAAACAAAAAAGGTTAGGTTAAGGTTAAGAATAAATATAGTCGCTTCCAGAGTTATGGTGTAAGTAAATAAACAAAGGTACTGTACAACAGATACCAAATCTAATTTAGTACCACACTAACTATTTGATAAAATCAACCAACATGTTTTATCAGTAAGTATAGATAGTTTTCCTGGAGTTTGAACAGTGAAACAAACAGACCTAGAAAAATAATATAATACAAATATGATAAATATAGCATATATACCAATAGGTATTATTAATTGTGAGATAACATAGAGTCACGTGCGATATCTGATACAATGTCACGATAGAGTGATCTCTGTAATATTATCTAGGTCTGGTTATAGGCAACTATTAACTTAATATTGGTTTAAATTTTAAACTTTAAGGCGACCGAGGCGAATATAGTGCTTTTCACAAAAATCGAAAGAGAAAACAACAAAAAAAACAGCCAAATTGATAACCTTCTAATTTTCTAAAGTCGGTACAAAATCTAAATGTAATTGACATAAAATATTACGCAATATCAAAACAATGAACAATTTATGTGTGCCTTTGTACATCGGTTTTAGAATGCAACCTGTTATTTTTACTTATGTGTCTTATGTAAAATAAACAGTTACACAATATAATATTAAATAATATATTATAATACGGTACAATACGCCGCTTTTTTATCAATGTCTATTTCTAGCCAAAACACTGACGATAGATAAAAAGTTGTCTTAGAAACTTTTTGCATTTAGTTTATACAGCGTGTATTTTTGATACTATCTTAAACTGTAACCAGACGAAGATTTAACTGCTGTGATCCGATATCAAAACAAATTGTTAATTTAAACTACCCGAGCGTAACTAATTTTTGAAATATTTTCGAGCAGCAATGTAATGCGTACAAAGCGTTCTGTGACATCTGTCACGTCAACAAGTGCGACGTTTTGAATAAAAACAAAGTAGTATCGCGTAGTGATACATTGCGTGCTAATTAATTTAGTACGGAAAAAAATAAGTCTATTTTTTTACTAAAACATAATAAAATGTGATTATTAGGGCCTCACTAACTGCCCTTAAAGTTTGAGGTAGTATCAAAAATACACGCTGTATGATTCATGCAATAGGTGGGCCACATTGGTTGAAAAACAGATAACCTTTGGGGGAGAAAAGTCCTCGAGAGGTGACCATGAATTAGAAGACAAAACGTTGGCAGGCCTCCCTCTAGGAGGACCTCGCACTAGGATGCAACTAACAAGTTAACGTTCATTGTGGCGTTCTTACCTTTGTCCAACAGTTGACGTCTTCCGTCTGATGATGAAAACACATTGTAAATTCGGCAATTATTCTTACAATTGATTTGTAATTTGTACACATTAGGTTTTTGATTACACACAAAGCAAATTGGTAAGATTTAAAACGGCTATTTCTGCGTAATTGAAAGTTGGTTCGGTCGCGACAGGAAACGTTTTTTTCCCGCCGTTCTATAGATTAAGTCCTTGTGCGAGCGCTCGCGATCGACCCACGCGGAAATGGTAATGCAATAATGAAGTTTTTATGACTTATTTGTTAAAAATATGTATTTTTTTTGGGTAATTCTTAAGATTAATCCGTGTTTAATGTTAATTTGACAGGGTATAGATGGTAATCACTTGATTTGTGTAAATAAATAGTGCAAATCCGCGTAACTACCTTTTAGCCAATTTTTAATGCTTACTCCAAGTTCTTTGAAATAAAACAAGTCATATCATCATGGCCGCTCCAGGGCACAGGCCTCCATTAAAAATGAGAGGGCTTGGGCCGTAGTTTCCACGCGGGCCCAGTGCAAATTCACACATCATGGAAAAGTCAGCAAGTTTCTTCATAATGTTTTCCTTCACCGTAAAGCTCATAGTGAATTTCAAATGTTATCAGCTTTATCTGCTAATATTTAAATGAGAAAGTTTGTAAGTCTGTTTTTTGTTTGTTACCTCTTTACGTGTGAACCGCTGAACTGATTAAGATAGAATTTGGTATACTGATAGTTTGAGTCACGGGGAAGGACGCTGGATAGTTTTTAAGCCTAAAAATTGCATAGTTCCCGCGGACGGAGTCGTGGGCAACAGCCAACTGACTGACAACTGACATTATAAACAAGACAAAACCGGTGTATTACACTAATGTCAGACTCTCACGGCAGTTCTATTTAAAACTAATACTTTGAACCCAAGAAAAACAACAAAGAAACGTTATGTCACTCCATTGTAACCGCAACCCGATACCCGCGTTTGCGTTTACGTAAACGCGTCTCAAGTTCACTCTCGGTTTCAGTCGAGTTCAAGGTCGGGTTGAAACCGGTTGCATATCCGGTATCGCCTTTCCAATATTTGGCTTTGATTTATCGAGCTGCATCAGGGTTTCTTATAAAATAACGCTAGATGGCGCTATTTAGGAGAGTTCCGTTTGATGCCACAGCCCTGCTTGCGATAGTTGCGATTGGCTCATTTGGTTACGATATGAATCCGAAACCACTTATTTATTATTTTATTTTTTACTAGCTTTTGCCGCGGCTTCGCTCGCGTTAAATTTGGGGTAACATACATTTACTTTCTGCGATCCTTTTAGGGTTCCGGAGCCAAAATGGAAAAAAAACCCTTATAATTCGTCCAGTCCGTCTGTCTGTCTGTCTGTCCGTCCGTCCGTATGTCACAGGCATTTTACTCGAAAACCACAAGAAGTATATCAATGAAATTTGGAGTACAGATGTCTTGTGAAAGCCGCTATTTAGTTTTATAGTTAAATTATAAAAATAAATATTTATAGGGGGGGCACTCCATACACGTAGCAGAAATTGAAAAAAAAAAAATTTTTTTTAACGCATCAACGTGTGGCACATAGTTTGACAGCTCTTTTGAAAAGATAGTAAGGTTTCTCAAAAACTTTTTTGATTAAGTGAAGATTTCCGGAAATAATCGCTCTCAAAGTAGCAAAAAATGTGTCCCCCCTCTATCTTGTAAACCGTTTGTCTAAAAAATATGCAAAAAATATGGAAAGGTAACGCTTAATAAATACTTTCAACGAAAATTAGTTTCAACATGATCGGATATACCGTTTTTGAGTTATTGCCGAAAAACTGCGCTTTTCAACAAAAGGACATAAGTGCCGTGAATATACGCTCTTTTTCTAGTAATAGATTTTAAGACTGTAGTAAGTGTTATAACGTACATAATATTACTTGATTTTTTTCTTAATGGCTACGGAACCCTATATTGGGCGTATCCGACACGCTCTTGGCTGGTTTTTTTATTTCGTGTTTTGACTGATTTTACGGAGGATTACTTACATGGAAATACATTGTATGTATTTTACATACTCAGAAAGAGGTTGTTTTAGACAGGTGGTGCAAATTTTGGAATTCAAAAATCTACATAGATAGCTACGTAATTAGTCATAATTCGTACCAACTTTGAAACCCTGTTTCGCTGATTCAGGGGTGGAATTTTGGAAAACGCGTTTCTTTTGCCCGCGACTTGAATACACGATAAAGGATTATATCCTGAGAAATTGTTAAGTTCCCGCGGGTCATGAATTACTGTTATGATCTATTTTAATATTCTTAATTGTCGATGAGAGACACACATGTCATGCATAAATGTAGCTATCATAAAGGTCGCGAGTGAGGAAAGTAATTGTGTCAGTACGTTGAACGTACATGTCAATTTTCGTATCTGTGCTATCAGCCCTTGAGGAGTTCCGTCATCACAGCAGACGACCCTGGCTGCAGCATCAGGTGACGTATATCATATAAACGCATTGTCATTGAAATTTAACAATCATGTAAAGTCGTATGTGTATGCCATCAACTTTTGAGCAGTTCCCTTCTACGGTACGGAGACGATCCTGGCCAGGATGAGCAGGATGTCACTGCTAAATAAATCTATGGTTACCAGATTTACATAAGTTTGCCAAATCTCCAGTCCCTCATTTTATTAGTTTAGCTTGTGCGTTTTCTAAACCAGCTGGTATATAAAATCCTCTTTATTCGTTTTATCCCGTGGGATTTTCTAAAAATCTTTAAAACAGTTGTGACCTGTTAGTATTATCTACCTGCATGCCAAATTTGAAGACTCTAATATTGATAATAACGGAGTTAGGGTCACTTTGAAGCGAAAATGGAAATCCCATTTATTCCCTATCCCGTGGGAATTTGGATAAATCATGTAAAAGATTTTTAGCTGTTAGTATTACCTACTCGCATGCCAAATTTGAAGTCTCTAATAGTTATAGTTACGAAAATAGGGTCATTAATTGGAAGTGAAAATATAAATCCCATTTATTCACTACCCGTGGGAATTTCGGAAAATCCTGAAAATTGTTTTTAGCTGTTAGTATTGTCTACTTGCATGCCAAATTTGAAGTTTCTAATAATTATAGTTACGGAAATAGGGCCATTTTGAAGTGAAAATATAAATCCCGTTTATTCCCTATCCCGTGGGAATTTCGAAAAATCCTTTCTTAGTGCGCGTCTACACTTATTAAGGAACATAATTATATTCCAAATTTATAGTTTCTAGGCCCAGCGGTTTGGGCTGTGCGTTGATCTATAAGTCAGTCAGTCAGTCAGTCAGTCAGTCAGTCAGTCAGTCAGTTTCTTCTTTTATATATATAGAAGATTTTTTATTCTACTGGATGGAAAACGAGCAAGTGGGTCTCCTGATGGTAAGAGATCACCACTGCCCATAAACATCTGCAACACCAGGGGTATTGCAGACGCGTTGCCAACCTAGAGGCCTAAGATGGGATACCTCACGTGCCAGTAATTTCACCGGCTGTCTTACTCTCCACGCCGAAACACAACAGTGCAAGCACTGCTGCTTCACGGCAGGATTAGCAAGCAAGATGGTGGTAGCAATCCGGGCGGACCTTGCACAAGGACTTGACTGTACTTACGACATCTAGCGATAACAACACGCACAAAAGCCATATACGTCCCACTCATTCATCATCATTCATCATTTTCCCAACCATATACGTCCCACTGCTGGGCACAAATCTAAGGGAGCCGTAGTTCCCACGCGGGCCCAGCAGCACAATTGAATTGCTTCGCAGGTTTGTGCATGTCTCCTCGCGATGTTTCCTTCACCGTAAAGCTCAAGGTAAATTTTGTGTAAGCCTTTACCCGCGACTCCGTCCGCGTAGAATTAATTTATCGTTTATCCCGCGGGAATTATGCAATTTTCCGGGATAAAAACTATCCTATGCTATACACACCGAATTTCATCTAAATCGGTTCAATGGTTTAGATGTGATGAAGTAGCAAACAAACAAACAGACAGCCATACAAACTTTCGCATTTATAATATTAATCCTTTATAATATTAAGTGGGATTAATTTATTTGATTTGATTTGCGATTTCCACACATACCTACTTCAATATCGTGATTTAATTTCAACAAAATAATTAACAACCTTAATTTTATCAGGCAATTAAATGTTAATAAATTAATTAATGTATTAAAACGTCCTGTTTTAACCTTAATTATTGATAGACTAATTTTCTATCGCGCTCTAAACTTTACTGTGCATATGTATCACATAAAATATCAGGAACTATATACAGTGGTGAAGCAGAAAGTGTGTCAAACTCATTTGGAATTACATGTAAACAGTTTCTTGATTATGTACTTCCAAAACAGTAGCAGTTTTAATCTCAATGTAGGCCAATGCAAAGGCCAAGTTTAATAGCAAATTATCTAAATTATTCGAGCTGTGATAATAAAATATGCATTAATAATACAATTATGACCACAAAACGTACCGTAATAAAGGTCGAGCAAGAACAAGAAATATAATAATAGCTGAGACCGACGAAAATAACTGTAGCTGTAACAAGTAGCTATATTAGGAAAGGATTGCAGTACAAGATCCAATTATAAACAACAATATAGTTTTAGTTAAAATTTTAATTTTAATACAACCTTTTTTCCTTACCTACTGTACTTTATGTTGACTATGCTTACATTGTCACCCATACATTTTCGTATAAAGTCGATGTCATTAATCGCTGAAGCGATTCCATCCTGCGTAAACGATCCTGGCCGGACCGCTAGAAGTTCGTTATCAGAATTATTTCATTGTCACCTTATGAATAGGTATGCCAAATATCGGCTCAATCTGATCCTAGAAATTGCTCTAAAAATGATTTTCAAATATAAACAATAGGCGGCCTTATCGCGAACTCTTCGAGGCAACCTTTACAATAGAAAGAAGTAAGGAAAATATTTTAGAAGGTGGTACAATTTACAGCAGATTAGAGCAAAAACAAAAATAAATAAAACTAAGCATAGTTACATACATGCAATAGGTACAGTCAAGGGCAAAGATATCGACACGGCCAAAGTTGCAAAAATATGTACTTATACACGGCCTTAATGTTAAGTGCATAAAGTCGTGTATACATATTTTTGCAACTTTGGCCGTGTCGATATCTTTGCGCTTGACTGTACCTACACATATACAACATTACAGATATAAGTGGATATACAGCAACATATAAATAGCTAACTATAACATTCATGCGGAAGATGACAGATAGTACTCCCTAAGCATAAAGTAGTGCCTTAAGTATATCGGCAGGGAGTTCGACAGCCGAGTGGCCAAGACTGTATATGAATAGACAGAATTTGGAGCGTAATTTTATTGAACTTATTTTCTTCACAGGAAACAGAGTCGTTGCCCTTCACCGAATCGTGTGACACTTTCCATGTCTAACGAGATAATTGCTAAACTGTCATCCGATGGCCCTGGGGACATGTTGATTGGCCCAACGCCGGTCAACCGGTTGTTCTGATCTGATAACAGATTTCAATAATTACATTAGAATTTTCTTTTATGTTGGAGATGAAAATCTAAGACAAAAACGAGAAGGAGAAGGACAATACGTATACCGTGGAGAATTGGAGATGTTCAAATTGAGGCTGTTTTGATCGTTATTAAATTTTTATTAAATTGATGTACCTAGCATTATAGGAAGTGACAACATTCATTATCATTCCGGATACAATACGTTACCTCAATTTGTGATTTTATTCGCTTCATACGACTTTCTGTAGAGAGGATTAAAAAAACAATTATTGCCACAGAAAAATAAGTTTCTGTTAAAAGTTTCAGTAGCTTTTTTGGTGACTACACTTTTTGTTGACTGTACTTCCATTGTCATCCAAACTACGCATACGTATACTCAAATGGTAAGTCGATTTGACCCAACAACGCCAACAATAGAACAGGGCAAGTTAAATAAAAGCTAGTAAAAACACAACTAGGCACACAAAAAATACATAATGGGCTCTGGCTCACCATAAGCTGCAAGCAAAAAAACTTGCAGTGCTGATTTTCAGCTTGCGCCCTGCCACAGAATGAAAAATAATTCTAGAGCCTAGGTAAGGCTGTATTCTTGCTAGTATAAATATTTGTATTACTGTTTTAAATTTATTAACAATACACTGTTTTAAGACTAGCATAGAAACACGAAATAAAATAAAAAGGTAAATAGAACATGAAATAGAATGGCAAGAGAGTGAAACTAAACCAGGATTTTTATAATGCCATCTCATAGGTAATCGTAAACGCAACTATTTCATTCACACGTAACATAATAATATTATAAAAGAAATTACAATTTACTATGTCAAAACAATGGTAGAATTTCAAGAATGATCCGTCATTCATAGGCGTCTGCGCAACCGACCTTGGGGCTAGAACAAAGAGCAATAATTGACGAAGACATTAGACCCTGTGAAATGTTGTAAAAGTCATGTAAATATCACATTTTGACAGTTCCAAAGCGAGGCCTGCGCTTACGCAAGTCATTGTTATCAATGCAATGTCATTAACATCTACCTACGCTACTACGGGGAAAAATAATTGGAGACAATGTTTAAATTGTTTGTTTCAAATAAACGCGAAGGTAAGCGAAACGTGTCGGAATTCAAACACAAACAAAGTACACACTGACACAACAAGCGTGCGTAAATATCTGATACGACTCTATTTCTAGGGCCGGAAGGACGTGTCAGATATTTTTGCACGCTCCGCCGTGGCAGACATTAATGCTGGTGACTGTACTATGCGTACTAGACAACGGATAAACATATTATATACAGATAAATAATTATATACTCAAATACATATCAAACATCCAAGACACGAAATTTTGTTAGCAGGTTCTGTAATTAAATTGATTTTTTTGTCGATTTCGGTTGAAAATGTAAAAAATCGTATTTGAATCATTTCAAAAAACTTATGTACATATGTACTTACTGTTCTCAATCAAATAACAGATCATGAAATTGATTCAAAGACCTCTTACTCGTAATGACTCAAAATGATTAATTGGTAAGTAAAGTTCAAGAGCTGCAACAATAATTAAATTTCAAGTTCAAAGTTACATCATGAACAATAAAATTGTATGTAGGTGTTTAATTATGATTAATGTTTACGAGTAGTTGCAACAATTCTCATTTATTCAAATTCAAATGATTTATTCAGTAAATAGGCCGCAATGGGCACTTTTACACGTCATTTTTTTAAACTACCAGCGCTTTCGGAAAGACCATCATTGCCAAGAAGAATGCGCCGCAAGAAGCTTGCAGAAAGTAATTTTTTCATAAAAATATAATTACAATAAAAATATAATTACAGACTTAACTTACTCTAGGAATGATGATAATATGAATATTCTTACTTAATTACATCCTACTAATATTATAAATGTGAAAGTTTGTGAGTGAGTGAGTGAGTATGTGAGTGAGTGAGTGAGTGAGTGAGTATGTTTGTTACTTTTTCACGCTGAAACGGCTGGACGGATTTGGATGAAATTTGGCGAAAAGTTAGTTTATAACCTGGATTAAAACATAGGATACTTTTTATCCCGGTATTCCCACGGGATAGGGATAAAATCTCGAAATAACAACCTCTAGGCTTAGAGTCATGAAATTTGGTAGTTGGACGTTTGGAATAACAGATAGGTGACTTTTGAGCCGATATTCCACGGGATACTAGGGATAAAATCTTGAAATAACAACAGCAGGGCTTAGAGCCATGGAATTTAGTATGTAGGTAGCTGGACCTCTGGAATAACACATAGGCTACTTTTTATCCAGATATTCCCCCGGGATAGGGATAAAATCTTGAAATAATAACCACTGGGCTTAGAGTCATGAAATTTGGTATGTAGGTAACTGGACGTCTGGAATAACACGTAAGGGATTTTTTGACTCGATATTCCCACGGGATACTTAGGGATAAAATCTCGAAATAACAACCACTGGGTTTAGAGCCATGAATTTTGGTATGTAGGTAGCTGGACATCTGGAATAACACACAGGCTAATTTTTATCCCGATATTCCCACGGGATAGGGATAAAATCTTGAAATAATATTTGCTGGGCTTAGAGTTATGAAATTTGGTATGTAGGTAGCTAGACGTCTGGAATAACACATAAGTGACCCGATATTTCTACGGGATACCTAGGGATAAAATCTCGAAATAACAACCAATGGGCTTAGAGCCATGAAATTTGGTATGTAGGTAGCTGGACCTCTGGAATAACACATAATCTATTTTTTACCCCGATATTCCCACGGGATAGGGATAAAATCTTGAAATATTAACCGCTGAGCTTAGAGTCATGAAATTTGGTATGTAGGAAGCTGGATGTCTAGAAAAACACATAGACGACTTTTTGACCCGATATTACCACGGGATACCTAGGAATAAAATGTCGAAATAACAACCGCTAGACTTAGAGGCATTAAATTTGGATGTAGGTAGCCGTATGTCTGGAATAACACATAAGTACGCTACTTTTTATCCCGATATTCCCACGGTATAGTTTTGTAACTAAGGGACCCCATACATCCCTGTATTATTATTATTATTATTTCGTATTTTTTCTTTAATTGTATACTGTACTTTTTAAGTATTTTATTTGTAATTATTTTATTTTGAAAAAATGACTTTCTGCCAAGTTTCTTGCGGCGCATTCTTCTTGGCAATGATGGTCTTTCCGAAAGCGCTGGTAGTATAAAAATGACATGTAAAAGTGCCCATTGCGGCCTATTTACTGAATAAATGATTTGAATTTGAATTTTGCATTTGAATTTGGATAAGGAAAATTTTTGAAACTTCAGCACTGGGTTTAGAGTCTTGAATTTTGTACAGTTATTCAGAACACAACCTCAATGAAGACCACGATATAAATTTTGGAAATTTCCAGGGGAATTTTGTAAAATCCCGAAAATTTTAATTGCAGCTACCACACCGAATAGTTTACGCGTGCGAAGCCGCGGGTAAAAGCTAGTAATGTCATAAAATCAAATCACACAAATTACATTATATCAAATTAGATTATTACACCAGATAAATAAAACAAAATGTCAAACTAAATAAAATAAAAAATGCTAATATTAGTATTTTAATTTTATCTTAATAATACTTAACAATATAATTATGTTACTTGGTCTGTGTCTTCCATGTATTCCTTTACAGTATAAAAGCATTTTACAACTGATTTTTTTTTTTTTTTTTTTTTTTTTTTTTTTTTTTCTGCAATGTGGCAATCTGTGAACTCAACACAATAAGCCACTTCTTTGTCTTTTCATGTCTCTGTCATCAACTGAGAAATACTCCACTGAGCATCCCTTCAAGTGCTGTCATTGAACCTGCTTATTAAAGCAGGGACGCTGTGCTTCGTCAGTCTGTTGTAGTGCATGCTTCCTGTGCCTTTCAGTTTTGTTGCCAATTGATTTATGTGATTTGATAATCTGGCCTGGTACGATTTGCTATATTTTACAATTTCCTGCTTGATTGTGCTGATATTTAAGTCCAAGTGTATTAGCTTGTTGCTTATGTAAAAAGGTATGTTCAGCATTGTCCTCAACGTTTTAAACTGAAATCTTTGTAGTATTTCAATTTTACTGTTGCTCGCCGTTCCCCATAGTTGTATTCCGTAGGTCCAAACGGGTTTCAGAATTGTTTTATATAGAGTGATTTTGCTGTCCATTGACAGTCTAGATTTACCCCCTGTCAGCCAGTACATTTCCCTTAGCCTTGTATCAAGTTGTTTGCGTTTAGTCCAAATATGTTTCTGCCATGTAAGTCGACGATCTAGGTGGATGCCTAAGTATTTGGCTGACTCTGCTTGGGGTATTTCTTTGTCATATAGTTTGATCGCTGGACATGTCTGTCTTCTGAGTGTGAAAGTTACGTGGACAGACTTATCTTGGTTTGCTTTAATGCGCCATTTGTCAAGCCATTTTTCAACCAACTGTAGGTGTGCTTGTACATTTGCAGATGCAGCATTGGGCGTTTCATTGACTGATAATATAGCAGTGTCGTCTGCATAAGTTGCTGTGGTGTTTGTTTCAAAAGTGGGTAGGTCTGCCGTGTAGATCAAATACAAAACTGGCCCCAAGATGCTTCCCTGTGGTACTCCAGACTGTGCTTGAAAGAGTTGAGATGTTGCACTATTGTATTTAACTTCAATACATCGCATGGATAGGTATGATTTCATTAGGAGATAGAAGGAGTGTGGTAGCATTGTTTTGATTTTCAATAACAATCCTGCATGCCAGACTTTGTCAAATGCTTGTGAAATATCTAGGAACACAGCAGAACAGTACTGTTTATTTTCCAGTGCCCCACTAATCACATCAGTAAGTCGATGTACCTGTTCTATTGTTCCATGCTGCTCACGAAAACCAAACTGATGAGGTGGTATTATATCAGGTAATAGGGGTCGCATTCTGTTAAGGATAATTTTTTCCAGTAATTTACCTGTCACTGATAAAAGACTTATAGGTCTATATGAGCTCACTTCGTTTGGCTTTTTCCCTGGCTTGGGCAACATAATTACTTGTGCTATTTTCCATTGTGCAGGATAGATTGAGAGTCTCAGACATGCATTGAAAATAATGGTGAGAAGGATAATTCCTTTCTTCGGTAGTTGTTTTAGTAAGGTAGCATCTATGAGGTCATATCCTGGTGATTTTCCTTCTTTCATTTTCAATATCTCCATGCGTATTTCGTTTGGAGTCGTTAATTTGAGGGGAAGACACATCTGCAGTGGAGAGTTCAGGCTTCTAATTAGTTCTTCATCTTTATCAGGGTCCTTACTAGGATTTGGCTTGAATACTGTTTTCAAGTGTTCCGCAAATGCATTTGCCTTCTCTTGTTCAGATCGAGCCCAGTTGCCACTATTTGATCGGATTGGTGTTATTTGATTTTTGGGTCTCTTTATTTTTCTGGTAGCTTTCCATAATGAGTAGTTTGTGTTCTCAGTTGGTGTAAGGTTGGCTAAATATGTCTGCAGATTTTCATTTGTGGATTCATCAATCATTCTTTTAAGCTCTTGTGTTGCCTTGTTAAATTTTGTTTTGTCACTTGGGTATCTAGTGTTCTGCCATATTTTTCGTAGTTTTCGTTTTTCATTTATTTTATCCTTTATGAATTTCGGATATCTATGTGGTGTTTCAGTTTTTTCTGGATAGGGTGGTGATGAGACATTAGCCGCAGTATGAATTAACCGGTTGAACATTTCTATTGCGTTTTCTATATCCTCATTCGTTTTTAATGGAACTCGGAGCTCTGCCTCTTTTGAAATTATGTTTCTGTATAAATCCCAATTAGTTTTATGGTTATACAATTTTGGTGGGTATTGAACAGGAAGTGCTTTGCAATTAATATTAAGTATCACTGGTGTGTGGTCTGAGGATAGGTCTGAAGACTCTTCAACTTTGTAGTGTGTGATATTTTTAATGATATAGAAGTCCAGCAAATCGGGTATCTTTTTATCATCGGTCGGCCAATATGTTGGAGAACCATGTGAGACGCTTTGGAGATTGAGGTCTTTAACAACGGTGTATAGTTCTCTTCCTCTTGGCAGAGTCAGTCTTGAGCCCCAATGGACATGCTTTGCATTCCAGTCTCCACCACAGATGAACTTATTGCCCAGAGTAGAAAAATAATTCTTAAAGTCTTCCCTCTTAGTCACATGTCTAGGCGGGCAGTATATTGCTGACAGGGTTGTTTCTACAGAGTTGTCTTGTATTTTAATTGACGTAGCTTGTATCTTGTCAGTAGAATACTCCTCCATCGGATAATGCTTGATATTTTCTTTGATGACTATTGCTGTTCCCCCTTGCGTTTTCCCTGAGGGGTGATTTGTTGTGTATATGTTGTAGTTTTTTATTTTTATATGAGATCTAGATGTAAACCTAGTTTCAGCTATCAAAGCAATATCTATTCTCTCACTATTTAGAAAGACTTCAAGTTCCTGTCTACGTTCTGTAAGCCCGTTGGCATTCCATGTCACTATTCTAAGGTTTAGGGACATTTTGGAATTAGATGAGCGATAAGTTGAATCATACGATCCATCATGTTGTCTAGCATATTGCTAATTAGTTTTTGAAATCTATCAAACATTGAGTCTAGTAAGCTAACTAAATTGGCGTCATTGATTACAGGGTTGTTTTTTGATGCATCACAGGTTCTGTTCCCAGCGGCTACTTTTGCATATGTATTCTTTAATTTTTGTTTGTTGTTCAAGTTTAAGTCTTGTTGTTGCTGTGCTGGTTCTTCTTGTTCTTTTGTATCCTTGTCACTTTTTTGATGTTGTTTATGCTTTATTGGTTCTCGTTTTGTTTTAGTGTGGAGTTCTTTGTATTGTTGGTATTTTTTGCATCCCTTGTAGCTTGCAGGGTGCTTTTCTTGACAGTTGGCACATGTTGCCGGCAACTCTGGTGTCTTATTGCATGTATTTGTAGCATGTTCTTCACCGCATTTGACACATCTGAACGGTCGGAAACATTGGTTTTTAGTATGACCAAATCTTTGACATCTTTTACATTGAAGTATTTGTTTTTTGATGTATGGCGCTTCAAATGTAATCTTCATGTAATTCAATCTGTCCACTTTAAATATGTCCTGGTTGTTAGCATTTGGTTCAAGATCCACATAAAAAACAGATAGCGGTTCTTTTGTAGTCCTGTGTAACACATTTACAACTTGTCTTACTTTATGACCCAGTTTTTCAAGCTCTTCTTTGATAACTTCAGTATCTTCAGAGGCATGGAGACCTCTTAGGACTACTCGGTAGGCTCTTTCACACTTCAGTTTATAGGTGTAGTGTTTTATGTCACGATTAATGAACTCTTCTCGTATCTTTTTGTATGTGTCTATATCAATAGGCATTACTTTTACGATATGTCCACATCTCAGTGTATGTAGGGTGAACTTATTGGTATCAGTGATTTTAGGCATTATTTCTTTCAGTAACCTTATGTTGATAACGCCTGTCACATATATCCCTTCTGGTTTTGGCGGTCTTGGTTGGTTTTTCTCCCCAGTATCCGCATTATTATCCAGATCTAATATATCAAATTGATTCCGTGTTGGTATTTTCGATGCCACTTTGGTAATTTTGTTCAAATTATCTTGAGATTCCGGACTGTTGTTTGTCCTTTTTCGTTTTGTTTTTGGCACTTGATCTTTTTGCCATGACTCAGTCTTAGTGGAGATCCGTTCGTTCTGTTTTGTTGTGAATACTACTTCTGTTGGCATAGTACCAACTGAGTTGCTCCTGTTTCGCTCAAACATACTTTTATGGAATGTTTGTTGAACCATGTTAGGTACTTTTCCAGGATTATCGCTGTTAATATTCATTTTTATGCACTTATTTAACCGTTTTCAAAAGTATTTACACCAAACATCATGAGTAGCAACCAAAATAAAGTTGTTAAAATTTGAATATTTTTAGGTTATGTTGTTGTCAATGAAGTTGCACTTTTTCTCTCTTTTACCACTGATTTTTTTGTTGAAAAACACTGTGTATCTAGAAATTGAGGGTCGGTGCAATGATATTAATACTTTTTATGCGGAATTTGCTTTGAAAATAGAAAATATTTATTTTATTATGACGAGTTAGATGATTACGCGATTGCGTTCCGTTTCACTTTTTTTTTTTTTTTTTTTTTTTTTTTACAACTGATGAATGAAGTATTGTAAGAACCAAAGGCCTTTTAAAAAAACTTTTTTTAAGTACCAAACTTCTCGAACGCACTTTGCATTTAGGGTCAAATACAATGAGAACAATTTCACACAAAAATTTTCTTATCATCATAATCATCATCTGCCGGAAAACGTCCACTGTTGAACGAATGCTCCCCCCTTAGAACGCCACAGTGAACGACAGCATGCATCCACCGGTTGGTCAGAACTCATGCAATGCCATCAGTCCACTTCGCGGGAGGCCTGCCAACGCTTCGCCTGCCAGTTCGTAGTCGCCACTCGAGAACCTTTCTCCCCCAACGTTTATCCATTCTTCCCACAATATGGCCCGCTGATGCCACATCAACTTGCATATTCTTCTAGTAATATTGGTGATTTTAGTTCTTCAGCAACTTTCCGTATACCTACTTGCTGACATTTTGTGACCAGGCTCAATAAATTCATCAATATATCAGCCCTAAGACGTCCAAGGCCAAATACCTCCAGTTGCTTCGGTTGGAAGTGGCCTGCATACATCGCGAACCCGCGGCTTAAACTAAGACATCCGTCTTTCATTGGTGGACGTCCAATAAATGAAATGGATTATTTTATCGACTTTATGGATGTTTTAAAAATGGTGGATTCATGATTTAAAAAAACCGGCTAAGAGCGTGTCAGACACGCCCAAAATAGGGTTCCGTAGCCATTACCAAAAAAATAAGTAATATTTTTCTAAGGATTACGTATTTTATACGGAATCTTAAATAAATAAACAAATAATAAAATAAATAAATAATAAAATCTTCCAAGTTTAGGTATATTTTATACCCTAGGCTGCTATTTACCCATAAACTACTAATAATTCTCAAGCAAATTTAGCCGTTATAGTTTTCCTTGAAAGTTTGATATATTTACTACCAACCTGAATTTTTTTCAAAATTTTCCACCTGCCGGTTTAGATTTTAGAGGGGGGGACGCTCGATTTTATTGAAAATTTGCACTTTAAAGTTGAATATTTCGCAAACAAATCACTGAATCGAAAAATCGTTTTTTGCAAACCCCTAATGATTTTAAAATACCTATCCAACGATATCCCACACTATAGGGTTGGATGAGAAAAAAAAATCACCCCTTTTTTTTGATTTTTTAACTTTTTAATTTTGTTGGCATAGTTTACTTAAATATCCGTGCAAAGTTACAGCTTTCTAGCATTGATAGTCTCTGAGCAAAGCCGCGGACGGACAGACAGACAGAAAGACAGACAGACATGGCGAAACTAAGGGTTCCGTTTTTGCCATTTTGGCTCCGGAACCCTAAAAAACACCGGCGATGTCTACTTACAGCTCATAGAGTCATTAGTGTAACACGATGAAAATCCTGACATTACGCCCTAACACTAACTGTCAAGGTGATCCATTTTCCGCATTCATTAAAAACAAGATTTCATACTTTTCGCTCCATATTTCACAATCAACATTCCGATATGTGCAAACATGTACAAACATAACTGCATACATATGCCAAACGATCTAGACTTTATATGATAGACATACAGACTTCATAAACGCGTATTGGATTTAAATGAGTCATTAGTAGAAACTTTGCGAGCTTGATCGATGCAATTTTTCTAGTCTCCAATTGTATTGTCTGACGTTTCTGACGTTCGCGATCGCAATTAAACGACAGTTTTTGCATACAAAAACGTCACTACGTTGTTATTAGACAATACGGCGTCGAATTGAATGATAAAACTTGATCGCTTTAATTTTGCTACTTTACGATCCCACTGAATAATAAAACTCATTTGATGACGAGATTGGGCTGAGTTTATCACGTTGGTCGGCGTCCTTACTCGGTATGGGTACTGGCAGAATACCAGCGCTGCGGCTTACCGCAGCACAATGCTGAGCCAGCGCCTGTTCTTCAGTGCATCACATGGCTTCTCAATTATGTGTCTGATCTGTTTAATTGTTATTTAAATTATGTTTTTATTTAATTGTTAGTTTTATTACTCTTTAGCTACTAAGCCATGTCTTTGTTTTGAAGAATAAAGATTATATCTATCTATCTATCTATCGCTATGATACTTAGGGGCTGTTTCACCAACCATTGATAAGTCTTAACTGACGGTTAAATGTGATGCCGTCTCTATTTGTTTTGTTCAAAAAGATGAAGACGGCATCACATTTAACCGTCAGTTAACACAAATCAATGGATGGTGAAACAGCCCTTGGTGAAACTTCAAAAGTTATCTTAGCTTAAAGAGCATCTAGTGCATATTGTTATGAAAGCGTCAACTGTACCGTATGCAGGTGGTAGGACCTTGTACAAGGTCCGCCCGGATTGCTACCACCATCTTGCTCGCTAATCCTACCGTGAAGCAGCAGTGCTTGCACTGTTGTGTTTCGGCGTGGAAAGTAAGACAGCCGGTAAAATTACTGGCACCTGAGGTATTTTTAGGTAGGTTTGCATGCCAATGTATCTGGCTAGACATGTCATAGCACATTAGCACTATTTTATAAGACCATTTTACCATGTCTAAAGCAAAATAAACTATTTCATTTCAAACTATTTCATTTCATTTCATTTATCCCATCTTAGGTCTTGGTTGGCAACGCATCTGCAATACCCCTGGTGTTGCAGATGTTTATGGGTGGTGGTGATCTCTTAGCATCAGAAGACCCACTTGCTCGTTTGCCATCCAGTCGATTAAAAAAAAAGTGGTTAATGGTGTAATTTTTAAAGGTGTCATTTTTGAGACTTGAACCTAAAATTGGCAATAGCAATTTTGTAAGTTTTATAAGTTGGTTAGGTTATCGTAATAACCTTTCTAACCCTAATAACGTAGTTTGTTGCCGTAAATACTCGTGTACCAATGAAGTACCGGATATATGTAGTTAAGCTAGACTACCTAACATTCATACGCATCATCGAAATACTACAGTTGCTTAACGAGTTCGTAATCAGGTTACAAGTCACGTAGGTTATCTGATTAATCAAATGCTACTGCACACCTTCAATGCGATAGGTCAATTCGATCATTACGAAATTTGAAGCCGACATTTGTAAAACTGTAACATAAACTTTATTATTATTTGAGTTTAATGGGTAAGTAAACTAGCCTAACCAACAATAAAAAACCGCGTTCAAATCGGTCCAACCGTTTAAGAGCTACGGTGCCACAGACTGACACACATAGCGGTCAAACTTATAACACCCCCCTTTGCGACGGGGTTTAAAAAAAGTTGGAAAACCCCGACTTTGTTACTTCAAAGTTCAATATTTCAAAAACGGCGGCAAAAACTTATTTTGATGAAACATGTCTAAGAACCATCGCTAGAAAACCTGATTTCGGTCCACCCGTTTAAGAGCTACGGTGCCACATACATACACACCGACAGACAGACACGCATAGTGGTCAAACTTATAACACCCCTCTTTTTGCGTCGGGGGTTAAAAATAAGCATCATAATCATCAACATCATATCAGCTGTAAGACGTCCACTGTTGGACATAGGCTTCTCCCATAAACCTCCAGTTGCTTCGGTTGGAAGCGGCTTGCATCCGTCGTCAACCCGTTTTAACCAGGTCATCCGTCCATCTCGTTTGATGGACATCCTACGCTGAGCTTAAAACTGAACTGAACTGCAATTACAACGGAACTGAATTTGGCACGATTGGTTCATTATTTCGGAGATACATTTGCACTACATAATTTCCAGGTATGATTTTTTTAAAGTTAATACAGCTGATATCAATAGTTTGTAATAATGTGCTCTTTTAATTAGGAATCATTAACATCATCATCATGTCAGCCGAAAGACGTCCAAAGCTGGACATATGCCTCCCCCAAGGCTTTCCACTCAAATCGGTCTTGTGCTTTCCGCATCCAACGCGATCCCGTGATCTTAACCAGGGCGGCGCTCCATCTTGTTGGAGGCCTACTGACAGCTCGTCTCCCGGTCCGCGGACACCATTCGAGAACCTTCTGACCCCATCGGCCATCAGTCCTGCGAGCAATGTGCCCCGCCCACTTCCACTTCAGTTTCGCAATTCTTCGGGCTATGTGGGTAACCTTAGTTCTACTGCGGATATCATCATTTTTGATTCTATCCCGCAGATAAACCCCGAGCATAGACCTCTCCATAGCCGACTTGCCGAGTGAGTGACTTTGAGCTTTCTCATGAGGCCCATCGTTAGCGCCCACGTCTCAGATCCGTATGTCATCACTGGCAACACACACTGGTCAAAGACTTTTGACTTCAAAGACTCATTAGGAATACTTGCAGGAAATTTTCAAACGGTTAATCATCATCGTCATTAGCTGGAAGCCATCCATTGTTGAACAAAGGGCTCCCCTTAAGAACGCCACAATAAACGACAACTTGCATCGAGCGGTCGCCCGCAACTCCCGCGATACATTCAGTGCACCTAGAGGAAGACCTACTGACACTTCGTCTTCTGGTTTGTGATCGCCACTCGAGGACCTTTCTCCTTCAACGGTTATCTGCTCTTTGAACGATGTTTCATCAGAAGAATTAGCGCAAATCTGTCTTTCTAAATATGCTCACTTGTATTCTAATGAACAATTTCACCATCGATACGGTTATGAGCTATAATTTAAGTAGGAAACTCCTATATTTTACCATAGTGGCGGGAAATCCTGGAAGTCCATTCTTGTCTTCACATCCTGTGAAATCCTGTGAACATTACACGCAATAAATTTGATTCTGCTGACATTTATTGCCATGAAACCCTTTGCTTAAAACTAGTTACCACTGATTTGTGACTCATACAGCTTCAAATAGACACTG
Organism: Choristoneura fumiferana; assembly: GCF_025370935.1. Taxonomy (NCBI): domain Eukaryota; kingdom Metazoa; phylum Arthropoda; class Insecta; order Lepidoptera; family Tortricidae; genus Choristoneura; species Choristoneura fumiferana. The sequence goes on along the minus strand of NC_133475.1, from coordinate 1,835,307 downwards.
CGAGAAATATCGCGTATTTTATTTCATTGCCGGTCCTTGTGGCTATGAATTTATAAGTGGTCGATTACCGACAGCAATGTACGGTAAATTGGTCGATAGTTTTGGCACCATCTAAAGGAGGCTAGTATTAGCCAGCCTTAGTTCTGCAATAGCATCCGGCCCACATCTGCGTGTCCTTCGAGCTTTTACCGACAATCTAACCCGTGAGATAGTACAGTTTATGAATTAAATAACCCACGTAATAGTAGTTTTAATTATAAGTTAAGTCATGATCATAGAAATTATAAACTTTTTGATTTTGAGAATTCTGATTTTTCGGAACGTGGTGTGCTCAATATTTGGTGGGCATCTCTGAGTTTTTCGAATTTATGTTTGAAATTACGTTTAAAATTTACAAAAAGCTGTTTGAAGGAAAACTTTGTGAACTTGTGAAGTAGTTCAATGGTGTGTGTGAAGTTCCCAATCCGCACATGGCCCGAGTGAGACGGCCCAAGCCCCACATTGTGTGAGGCCTATGCCCAATAGTGGGACGTATATAGACTAAGATGGTCATGAACTTTCTGCAGTTCTCACTATGCGTGTCTTGTAAGCAATAAGGTCTCAACCGTTGAACTTGTTCTCTTCTTTTTAGATTTTTATAAGCAGTCAGACTTTTGATTTTTGAATTTATTATTTTTTGTATGGAGTCCTTTTGGCCTAATGAGGTAGTGCGGTTTTGCGGTAAGCTATCTGACACCGCGGTGAGTGCGTCATGTATCACAGACTTAACATAGTTATTTTATCACTTTATGAATCCATCCATGCTATATAATATTATAAATGCGAAAGTGTGTGTGTTTGTATGTTTGTCCGTCTTTCACATGGAAACGGAGCGACGGATCGATTTTTGGCATAGTGATAGTTTATGGGCCAGAGAGTGACATAGGCTACTTTTTATCCTGGAAAAATGCATAGTTCCCGAGGAAACAGCGCGCGATAACCAAATTTCACGCGGACAAAGCCGCGGACAAAATCTAGTTATAATTTATTTTTTCTACGGGCCTAGTTAGTCGCCTGAAAAATATTTCTTTGAGCTCGTCAAAGTGTCGCGCTGCTTGACAATTGCCTCCCTGTTCTTCCGTCCCGCAATCTCCTCTTTGGTCTTTGTTTCGATGGCCGCCCAATGGATAGCAATTTGGGCTTATCGTTGTGGGTGTATACGGCAGACATGACCAGCCCAGTCCTACTTAAGCTTAGCGATCTTGTCGTCCAACGCGTGTTTTGGAGCGCAGTTCGCTGTTTCTGATGCGATCAGTTCAACGAACACCCAAAATACTGCGCTTCATTGCCCGCTGTCAAGCGTTGAGCCTGGACTTTTGAGCTTCATTTGATGACCAAGTTTGAGCACTGCAAGTTAGGATGGGCACTAATGGGCAGGGTGCACATATCGACGAGTTTACGCTTTGAAATTATACCTAAATTAAATGAGTCCAAATCATTTACTTAGTGGTCTCTTTGCTCAGTCTACTGTTCTACAAGTATGCCTTCGTCCAATGTGGCAATGTCACCGTCATATCTCGCAACGTTATGGCATTTTAAGTCATGGTTTCCTCGGAATCGGCCGGGTTCCGCCGTTGCAACACCGCTGACCATTATTGTCACGCACTTGATTTTGCCAGGATTAGTGTTAGTTTAATGCTTGTCTACCGTGTGTGGTCTGTAACACGGGCAAATAATTAAAACATAGATCGTACTCTACCGTACTCGTCAAACTGAACAACATTAGTTTTTATTTATTTTTATTACACTTTAAAGATTATTCGTAGAAGCAATGTAAAGCAAAATGTTTGATATTTGTAGCGTGACAGGCGACGTCAGTTGGGTTCTAGGATGGCGTACTTTGAATTTACGATTAAGTTTGTTAGAAAAAAAAACAAAAGTTAAGTTTTGATTTTAATTAAGGTCCCAACCATGATGGTCCAATTACCGGTGATCTATATAGCCTCTGTTTTTAATACTATCCCCGGTTCTGGGCCCCACACTGTATAGAGTGCTATTAGAATTTTTTAAAAGATTTTTAAAAGATTTCAACTCTATTGAGTTGTATGAGTATGGACCTATTTAGTGTAAAAACGACGCTCTTGGTCGGGGTTAGCTTGAAAAGCGCGGTGGCCAACTGGTTTGGCCTATGGCCTCTCAAGCAGAGGATCATGGGTTCAAACCCGGGCTCGCACCTCTAAGTTTTTCGAAAACGCTTTTAAAATTTACCACGAGCTTTATGTTAAAAGAAAACATCGTGAAGAAACATGTAGGAACCTGTGAAGCAATTCAATGGTGTGTATGAATTTTCCAAGCCGCACTGGGCAGCGTGGTAATTATGCCCCAAGCTCTCTCATTCTGAAAGGAGGCCTGAGCCCAGCAATGAGAGTTGTAAGTATAGGCTGGGAAAATGATGATGATGATGATGAACTCATTTTTAGAAAATGACAGATCATTAGGTTTTGCAGATGGTAGGACCTAGTGCAAGATCCGCCCGGATTGCTGCCACCATCTTGCTCGCTAATCCTGCCGTGAAGCAGCAGTGCTTGCACTGTTGCTTTCGGCGTGGAGAGTAAGAGAGCCGGTGAAATTACTGGCACTTGAGGTATCCGATCTTAGGCCTCTAGGTTGGCAACGCATCTGCAATACCCCTGGTGTTGCAGATGTTTATGGGTGGTGGTGATCTCTTACCATCAGGAGACCCACTTGCTCGTTTGCCATCCAGTCGAATAAAAAAAAAAAAAACTAGGTTCACGACAGTAAAGCCACTATTAGATAAAGCTAATTATATCAATACCCCACACACCAATACCATGCTCGTCAATAGAACAACAACAATAAGAATGACAATTGACAGTAATGACACTTTACCGGCACTGTCAGTGCCAGATGTCAGATTGCCGATCCAAATCAAACTCCGTAGTATAATCCAGGCGTAAATTGTGAAGAGTTCTAACCACACAGAATAAAGTACGACTTGGACCGGTCACGCAATTTACACCAATGTCAAATGAAGGTCATTGCTTATTTGATAATAAATTCATTACATTATATTAAAATTAAATAACTACAGAAAACGAGTTAAAAAGCATTTATCTCGAAATGGTTTTCGATTTACTATACATTGCAAAAAATAGACATCCCCAATTATATCAATACCCCACACACCAATACCAAAGTCTACACTGTGCCAATACCATGCTGGTCAATAGAACAACAACAACATGAAAGGAATGTTTTAGCATTTCTTCACCTGCCTGAGGTTGTTACGATCGCATTCCTCTATGTCGCAAACCATCATGACACTAAGTTGATACCTCATGTAAACTAGCTTGTATATAGACCAGTGGCGTAGAGTGAAAATGCCGAAAAGAGCGAATAAGAATCACAGACACATGATGCTGATTGCTGCGGCAAGTCAATTAAATTTTACTTTACTGTGGCATTTTTTTTTAATAAATATCTACTGTCTTTGGTATTTTGTATCGATTGATGCGTTGGCATTTGATAGCAGCAAACAATTTAAAAAATATGCCATCACGAAGTCCTTAACATTCCGTTTATGAAAAACAACTGAAATTCCACCTATTTTAAATGTCGAAACAATAACACATTCTTGTAAGATCATTGTCATATTATATTTCACAAAACGATCGCATTTTCGATTCTCCAATAATATATTTTTCAAATATGCTATCAACGAAGGTCATCGCTACCAATTAAATAAATTTTGTATACTTAAGTCGAATTAATGTTAATGATAAGGTGTTTTAGAATTTGCTCCATAAATTGCCGAGAAAGAGCTTCAAGGCAATCCGCTTGAGTTTGTATTTTAATGACTTTTGTTTTCAAAATCTAACCTTGTCCGATGATTTTGTCAGAATCATTAATTAGTTCAGATGAATTGTTATGAAATGTTAGTTTTGATGTTACAATGATATTAATGATTGCAGTTGGGCAAATCTTAACATCATTCAATGTAGCAACTAAAGGTGTTTAATTTTCAATTGCAACTTATTTGTATTGTATGGAGTTTGTTTTTATTAGATACAATGATGCAGGTTAACATTAAACTAAATAAATATTTAGTAGGCACTAGATATTTTTTTAAACCCCCTACGTCAAAAAAAGGGCGTTAATAAGTTTGATGACAATATGAGTCTGTCTGTCTGTCTGCTGTCTATAGCTATGTTATTGTAGATCCCTAGCGGATGGACCAATTTCGATGCGGTTTATTCGCGTGAAAGCAAATAAACTTTTAGTGTTTCTTAGGTGTTTCGTTAAATTTGCTATGGTTCAGCCGTTTGGTTTATAACTTTTCTAAGTTGGCTAGGTTATTGCAAGCTCTTATTGTAACTTGTAACGTTTGTAAGTATGTATGTACCATCAGCCAAATATGTGGTCTACCACCCTAACGTTGATAATCGTTTGCATGTCAAAAAACAATAATGCCAATAGACGTATCTGTCAACTTGTAAGTTCAATTGACATATTCATTTGATAACGAAGTCGTTTAAAAATTGATATACCACTTATTTGGCTGATGGTACTTATGTTGTGGTTTCAAAATTTGTAAACAATTTTTCGACCACTTCCTATTATTTGACTGAACTGGAATTTAGTTTATGTTTTACTTTAAAAGCTTCTCCAAAAGTACAGCTCATTTGTCCAGGTAGGTACATACAGTCAAATTTAAAAATATGTATCTATATCCAACCACTCAAAAATATGTTACCACGGCCTTATTACGTCGGAATAAGGCTCCGTTTCCACCAGAGAAATATAAAAGTTTCATTTACCTCGCCTCGCACATCTCTGGTGGAAACAGCTGAGCGGAGCGAGGCGTGGTAAATGAAGCGTTTCTATTGGTTAATGAAAAACAATTCCATGCAACACATCCTCGCACATTATCCACCCGACCGGACCGCCGCGCATGGCCAAGTGGTTGGAGAACCTGACTACGAAACTTGAGGTCCCGGGTTCGATTCCCGGCCGGGGCAGATATATGTGTGAATAACACGAAAGTTTGGTCTCGGGTCTTGGATGTTTGAGATCTATTTAAGTATGTATTTATCTATATATGTATGTTTATCCGTTGCCTAGTACCCATAGTACAAGCTTTGCTTAGTATGGGACTAGGTCAATTGGTGTCAAGTGTCCCATGATATTTATTTATTTATTTATTGCTGGGAACGCAGCTTAAGAGTCTGTGGAACATATTTGTGAAGAGTAAGATAAGTCCATATTTTTGCTCTCGACTGTACTAATATTACTATGTTAGGTACAGTCACCAGCACCAATATCTGACACAACAAGCGTGCATAAATATCTAATACGACTCTATTTCTAGGGCCGGAAGGACGTGTCAGATATTTTTGCACGCTCCGCTGTGGTAGATATTAATGCTGGTGACTGTACTTGTATTATGTATACAAGTACCAAAACAAGTAACAGTTACATCAGTCTTCTTGCGGATCACCTGAGTAATTCATTTCAACATACAACATTACAACTAGGGCTCATAAATTGTAACTGTTTACGTTTCAACGCGTCGAACGATGCTCTTTACGGCTTATTTCTCAACAACTGTCACTTTGGATTAAACTCCACTAGTTTTTACCATGCACTTTAAAACGATTGGCACTAATTTGTAAATACTTTACCTTCTGATTCAAAATCAAAATCTGACTTTGTGTTGTAAAATAACTAGCTGTTGCCCGCGAATCCATCCGCGTAGTTTTGTTTTTATTCGACTGCATGGCAAACGAGCAAGTGGGTCTCCCGATAGTAAGAGATCACCATCAGCCAATTCGCCCTGTCCTCGGCTAGACGCATCCAGCTTCTAGCAGCAGCATTTCGCATTTCGTCACTCCACCTGGCAGGAGGAACACTACGTTTGTCAAGACGCGTTCTCCACTCAAGAACTCTTTTACTCCAGCGGTTCTCGGTTCTTCGACAGATCCAGCCCACTGCCACTTCAACTTATTTGTGACTGTATTTTGCAGGAAGTTTGCATTTTTCCGCAATAAAAACTATCCTATGTAGTTTCCACGCGCGCCCAGAGCTGATACAAGCCCAGTTTTGAACCCACAATTCTCTACTTGACAGGCCATTGGTCAAGCCACTAGGCCACCAGAGCTTTATTAACAAAAGCAGCTTTTTCCCGCGGCTTCGCCCGCGTGGACTTTAGTTATCGCGCGCTGTTCCCTCGGGAACTGTGCATTTTTCCGGGATAAAAAGTAACCTTTGTCACTCTCTGGCCCATAAACTATCTCTATGCCAAAATGCACGTCGATTCGTCGATCCGTTTCGACCTGAAAGACGGATAAACATACAAACACACACACTTTCGCATTTATTTTATTTGTATGGATGTCTCACTATGTATTTTTTTGTTTTCTTTATTCTCTTTTTTGTTACTCTTTCGGTTCTTGCCCTAAAGGGTAAAGGGCATCGTTCACACGGGCGGCATTATGCTGATTTGGGACCCTTTCGTGACCGTGATACGTAATTTTGTAATTTTCTTATTAACATTTTGAGTTGAAAGGTCACAAATAAATGTTCTTCTTTGTTTTTTTTTTATAACCAATGTGATCGTAGCCCGCTATACCGGGTGTGGCCTATAATACGAGCAAAAAATTAAATCATAGATCGTCCTCGTCAAACTAAACAACATTAGTTCAGCGACTTTTTAAAATAATGGAGTTTTTGAATTTTCCTTTTTTCATACAAATTTAATAGGTACCTACTGCTATCAATGTACGCCATCCAAGAACGCAATTGACGTCGCCTGTCACGCTACAAACATCAAGCATTTTGCTTTCCATTGCTTCTTCGAATAAACTTAACTGTAATAAAAATTTAAAAAAACAATTATTTTTAAAAGTCGCTGAACTAATGTTGTTCAGTTTGAGGAGTATGATCTATGTTTTAATTATTTGCTTATATTACAGGCCACACCCGGTATTTCACCTGAGAGGACAGTGTGCGTTAACATGTCAAGTCATTAGTGCTTCAAGCGACAACTATTTAGTACAAAATGTCCAATCATCACAGGCCAAGGTCACGTCGGCGGAAGACCGCGTGCGCAGTTTTGCAAACGCATCTTGATCATTACAAATTCAGTTTGGCAATTCAGTGTCCTAATTTTGAGCGTTATGTTAATATATCTGCAATTTTATTGCTTTCATTTTCAAATGTAGTTGCGATCGTCTTCTGTAGTATTTACTAATTTTGTCAAAAACTAGAGACAAATCAAAATAATTTTACTTACTCTGCACAATATTTTACCTGGCTAAGCAGCCATACATGCAAGAAACCTTATACGTCAGTGTGCACTTCTTTTAAATGTAACAAAAAAAACAGATCAAGCTGTTCTACTAACGGTACAGAATAATATATTAGGACGTCTTTCATGTCGAAACGGAGCGACGGATCGACTTGATTTTTTTCTCAAAAAGAAGGTATATCATTTTAGTTCCATCACTAATTTCGCCAAACTATGACGTTTATTGGTGAATAACATATAATAGATAGATATTTTGACATAGGTAGAGATAGTTTATAGACTAGAAAGTGACTTAAGCTACTTTTTTCCCCGGAAGAATGCACAGTTCCCGAGAGAACAGTGCGCGATAACCGAATTCCACGAGGGCGAAGTCGCGGGCAGAAACTTGTAATTTATAGATGGGTAAGGCCGCGAATCTTGACCAATTTGGACGTTTCAAATTTGGAACGCTGATAAAAAAAAACTGATAACACCTAGAGGTTTTTTTTTTTATTATATGACACGATATAAACTCTCAAGGTCGCAAATGAGATAATTGATTTAAACCCTTTTAAAAAAATAAAAAAATATTACCGTCCAAAACGTAACGAAAATTGACTATTTTTTTTGACCACGAGTACTTAATACCTTATTATTTTCATGCTATTTAACTTCTCATGATCATGATTTTGTTTAAACAAAATTTTATGATATAACGATAGTCCTACCGATTGCGGAATCATGATAATCAAATAATTTTCATGTTTTATATTTATTTCTTTTCACGTGCCAAAAAACCACGTTTTCGTTACGAATACTTAGGTGACGCTTAATTAAGCTACCTTTAACGCCAATTTCGGTAGAAATTTGTTTTTGTACACTGGCAACTAATACTCTAATAGGGCAACATCGATGAGATAAATAAATCTCATCAGTTTGTTGACAAACAGCCATCAAAAGTGACGCGGAGGTTTTTTTTCGAAAAAACGTCGAAAGTGCTTGTTCGATTTTAAGGGTAAGTAGTGATTATTTTTAACTAGTTGTTTTTTCGTACGATAGGGTAATCTTTTCCATGTAAGTGGCATGTGTTATTATGTTCAAAATGTCGTTATTCACCATGATAAACGATTTTTTGTATAAAATACGTTACACTTTCGTTACGATTACGTTACATTTTTACAAAATGCTACGTATTTTGTACATAACGTAACGAAAAAATGTGGTAAAGGGAAGTTCACACAGAAAAATTCTAACTTACACCAGTTTATTATTAGGTTTCCAATGATTGCACGCACAGTAAGTTAGTTAGATGGATATTTTGAAGTTAAATAAATTTTAATCTGTAGGTGCAGGGATCGGCACAAGAGAATTGTGGCGAGTTCTGTGTTCACGTCCTGCTACATGCATAGCGAGCGTATTTAAAGTGAGAGACAAACGGAGAGATTCACTTACCTACTTAGTTCATTTGTTACCTAAACTTAATAATCATAATAATTTATTTCCAAAAACATCTTTTTACATTGTCCACTTAACTAAGATACTACTTCCTAAATTGGTAAAACCTGTGATTTAGGGTTTTGGCCATTTCTTTGAGGTATTTAATAGCTTGTACAGTCGAAGTCACAAGCATGCTCACAACTAGGTGGTAGGACCTTGTGCAAGGTCCGCCCGGATTGCTACCACCATCTTCCTCGCTAATCCTGCCGTGAAGCAGCAGTGCTTGCACTGTTGTGTTTCGGCGTGGTGAGTAAGACAGCCGGTGAAATTACTGGCACGTGAGGTATCCCATCATAGGCCTCTAGGTTGGCAACGCGTCTGCAATACCCCTGGCGTTGCAGATTTTTATGGGCGGTGGTGATCTCTTACTCATTAGATCGTTTGCCATCCAGTCGAATAAAAAAAAACCACATCCAAATTCGTTATGCTTATAAATGTGCACCTTATTGTCAGTGTTAGAGAGGCATGTAAAGATACACTTTTGGAAAGATGTTCGTCAACTAGAGGGTACTTCTACTTCCACATTCTCATGTTTAGCTCTATAGATCTCATATAGGACAGATTTAAGATCAGTATCGTCAGAAAGTTCTAGTAAAAATAAAAACTTCACTTTATTATATGACATGTATTTTTTTTTCATACATACGTTATCTAATGGGAATTTTTACCAGTTTGATCTAGGCTTTATGAAAATTTGCGTTACGTTTTATGGTAACGTCACGTATTTTTATTATGTTATTTCTATGTCACATTGGTTAAAATTCGCGGCCTTACCCAGATAGAAAAGATATGTGCGATTTTATAATTTGTAATGGTTAAACTCAAAAACCCTTTCACCAACAGAAAGCTCACACATCAAAGTGCCTGTGATATTTTTCACGACAGTTCTGAACATTTCAATATAAGCATGCATACTACTGAATCAAAACATCAAATTTGTCTAGGAATACCTATCCCAAGACTTTTTGATGTGTGTATACATATAACCAGCAAGTATATATATATATATATATATATATATAGCCTCTATTACTTTTATCTCGAAAACATGTAAAATTTCCACGGCATGCAGACGAACTTGCAGCTTGTTGCTGTAGTTTAAAAATAAATTATTTTATGACTGCATGTACAAATGACCTGCATTAGGTATATACAGCTTGTATTCAGTATACCGGCTAGCGAACTCCAGTATACAAGGAGCTACGATCAAGCGCGGAGAGAGGCGCGACGCCCTTCAAACGGGTCCGGCTGCGAGTTCCGGTAGCGGCGCCGGCGCACGCTTTACGTAGATGCGGCATTTTTACAAGCTTCTGTACAAAATTGATTTAAACAGACTCTGCCCTTGGAAAACTATCTTGTCGGAACTTCTACTCAAAACCATTCTTATTACCTACACATTTATGATTCTCAAAAAATATGTCTACTGTATTTTACTACTCTTTAGTTAGAATAAGTAAGTTGAATTTCATTGTCACCTTTGGTTTTTATGTTTTTGTTTTACTAACTCTTAACTCGCTTTTTTCTTATCCATACTAAGTAATATTATAAATGCGAAAGTTTGTGTTTTTGTATGTTTAATCGTCTTTCACGTTGAGACGGAGCGACGGATCGACGTGATTTTTGGCACAGAGATAGTTTATGGGCCAGAGAGTGACATAGGGTACTTTTTATCTTGGAAAAAGGCACAGTTCCCGAGGGAACAGCGCGCGATAACCGAATTCCACGAGGGCGAAGCCGCGGGCAATAGGTAGTATTTTAAAGAAAGAAAGAAAGAAAGAAAGAAATAATTTATTGCCACAAAAAAAAAATAAAAAAAAATTAACAGTTATAAATCCTTACTAACACATGTATATGGATGACTTATGTCTGAAATAAACATTTATTATTATTAATAAAATTACTCGTAGCTATAGTGGTTTAGCCTGCGCCTGCGCGTTGTATAGAAAACCTATTTATCAGCCACTGGCGTTATTCTGTTATAGGAAGGTATCTTATCTTAAAATTGAACTGTCTTAAAATTAAAAATAGTAATATTTGCATAGAACCTGTCAAAAAAAAAAAAGTAGTCCCATGGGACAAGTGGCACTAATATTTTTATCATATTATTGTCCCAAAAGTCCCATTACCGTCATGCTCAAATGGAACTCATAATGGGTGCGATCACAGTAGGCACTTTTTATCGGGGCACCCCCGTTTACATTAAACATAGACAAGTGTACGGAAACATTTGCGCAATCTCATTTTTAAAAAGTCTGTCTGTATTATTAAAAAGCAACCACATCCACCAGATCCTACATGAATGTAAGCACAGTATGACATAGCAATGTTGCATTAACCAGGAGATAATTAAAACTTCATTTTGCACTGATACATACAACATAGATTATCGCACCAATCAAGATACGTGAGATATAGTATGACGAAATTTCCTTTCTATATGGGTCAGGGTTACCAGATAGAACGGAAATCGGACTAATGACATCCTTGTTCTAATGCGAACCGGTTCGCGAAATAGACCGGTAAAAAATATCGGTATTTGCGTCGTAATTTTAACAACACTGAGTTGAGGATATTAAATCACTGCGCCAGGGTGGAACCCTTTCTTAGTCAATTTCGCTATGATTTCTTTAGCAAATGTATGGGATGTCAACATGAAATTAGTTGCACAATGGTTACACCCTGGTACGCGATTCAGTTTCCTAAGCTTAAAGTAAGAATACACCATGATTAAAGAAGTATGTAGAGATGACAAGCTTTATAGCAAAATTAGTGTTGCCAGCAATTTCTGTATGCCGTGGGAAACTTACACTTTTCCAGAAATAAAAAGTGGCATATGTTAATCTGGGCCCGCGCGGGAACTAGCTCAAGCCCTCTTGTCCTGAGAAGAGGCCTATGCCCAATAGTGGATATACATACTATGTAGATAGGATTCTGTTTCTTTTTTAGAAGTTGAACTTTAGAAACCTTAGTCAAATCAGTACACAACAACCAGGAAGCATATGAAAGTATACCCGCCCTGTTATGACCAGTCATAGTCACGGCTGGAAAATGTCAGATGTCAATGCACTATAATGTGACTGCGATATGTCAAGGCCCAAAACAGACACGCGAGCAAATGGCACTAAATACTGTTAAATCGGTTTTATTGACATAAGTATAGATAACCGCAGATAGCGCTCGCCCTTTACGGCGGACATTTACGATTCATAGACTGTTCTTTTCCTGAAATTGTTTCTTCGCAGAGTAATTTTTCGCCAAAGTGGCTTTGGTGGAAACTTCAAAGGTTTTTTAATGAACAACATCAAATAATTAAGCAACTTCAACACACTAACCTTTATAGTCACCTGCTTGCCCTACCGAACCTAGAAATATAGTCTTAATATTAGATATATTTATACACGCTTTGTTGTGTTGGATGCTGGTGACTTTACCTGTGATATTTTTAGGGTTCCGTAGCCAAAACGCCAAAAACGGAACCCTTATAGCTTCGCCATGTCTGTCTGTCTGTATGTCCGTCCGCGGTTTTGCTCAGGGACTATCAATGCAAGAAAGCTGCAATTTTGCACGAATATATATGTAAACTATATATGCCGACAAAATGGTACAATTTTTTTTCTAAAATCTAAACCGGTGGGTGGAACTATTTGCATTTTTTTTAGATGGTAGTAAATATATTAAACTTACAAGGAAAACTATAACGGTTAAGTTTTCTTGAGAATTATTAGTAGTTTAAGAGTAAATAGCAGCCTAAGATATAAAATATACCTAAACTTGGAATCTTCCGTACAAAATACGAAATCCTTAGAAAATTATTACTTGTTTTTTTCGTAATGGTTACGGAACCCTATTTAAAGCGTGTCCGACACGCTCTTGGCCGGTTTTTAAACTACGTTCACTTCAGCTCGTTTGTGGTGCTTGTGCCGCGGCTGCTGATGGGGACCATCGCGAGTGCTGCCTTCTGGCCGAAAGACGTCGTGTTCCGGCGGTTCCGGGGCACCATGCCGCAGATGAATGTGACGTCGGGGACGGTGACTCAACGGGGTCACGCCGTTTTATCACCAAATTAGTTTTAAATATTATTGATTATAAATATTTGTATGTTAGTCTGTAAGGTATTTATTGTATGGGCCAAGTTGCCCGAAATAAATGAACTTATTTATTATTATTATTAAATACCTAAAGAAAGACTAATTTAAATGCGTGACCATATACGATGATCTATCTTTTAAGAACAGTGATAAGATAAAATAGGATACAAATTATTATACTTAGAGTCATCTACGAAGACGCGTGATTTTGTCAAAATTAGACATTAATGACATAGTAATAAGAACCACGGCACGCGTCATCGTGAACGGATTTACCATGTATAAAATATGTTACGTACCGTCGAAATAGTTCATATTTTTTACTAAAGAACATAATATCAATATATAAGAAGTATAGAATACGAAAACCTAAAACCTTTTCACTCGAAGTCTTTAAAAATAATACATCCTTTTATAATCCAATAGTTAGAATGTGTAGGGAGTACAACGACTTAGCCGGTGCTCATGAAGACCTAGACATATTTGGTTCAAGACTTAATGTTTTTGTCAGCAAATTAAGGATTGTCCTCAGTTCAGTTGTGTGAGGATTCTAAGTAAAAATATAATAATTATGTTTGTTAACTAAATGCATGTATAATTTCTCTTGTACCTACTTATATAAATATTGATACTTTCCTTTTCTTTAAGTTTTAATTGTATCACTCTTTTCATGATGTGTACACATAGTTTGAATTGTAAATGATCTCTTGCCTTAATTATTCTCATTACTGTACCGCATGTTTACAATTTGTTTTGTGTGCCAAAGTTAATAAATAAATAAATAAATATCGATTCTAGTCATGCTGATAACAAGAAAAAAAAACAAAACGTTTTTTCCGCAAGTAGGCCTCGAAGGGCTCTTTTCATGTCACTTTTTTAAACTACCAGAAAGAAAAGAAAGACCATCATTGCCAAGAATGCGCCGCAGACAACAAGGCAGAAAGATATTTTTTCAAAACACAAACAGTGTAACTTTACCTTTAATAATAAAGTACGTATGAAAAAAAAACAAGTCTAGTCACATGTTTATTAGGCATTTCCAAGCATTAAACGCAAGGAAATAAGTTAAATTTATGGTTCAAGTTTGTTTTGTAACGAAATTAATCCTCATGCTCGTAACACTTGCTGAAATGTACGAGTTTAAGTAATGAGGAAACTGTACGAGTTTAGTAAGAACATTCTGCTTTTTTGTTAAAGAAATTCAAGTACAAAATTCTTTGCATAACTTAATTAAAACGATTTAATATTTTTTTGCTTTTTCGAATGATATGAACAGTCACATAAAGAGGAATAAGATAGATTGCTAACTGAAGACTAATACAAAATTATCCTTTTACACAAATTTGTCACTCTGCAGATAAATCCCATAAACACTAATGACAAGTACACTAAGCTCATGTAAACCTAGCATAACGCAACTGTGTACTTGCACTACACCTCATTTCACCGGATTACGAAAAGTAAATTGCTGCATTGTTTGTTTTGAACCCACGACCGTGCGAACCGTGGCCTCACACCTATCACTTTACAGCTTACAGGGGTTAGGTAACGTTTAGGTTACACTATAAATACAGTAATCATACCCTATTCTCATACGATGTTAGAATACCCTATTTTTCACCGAAAATCACCTTGCTCTAACAATCGGTTCACCGATTTTCGTTTTACAGATGATTTTGTTCCCCGACGTGGACATTTTTAATTATTATGTTCTTTCTTTGCAAATTCAAAAAAAGTCGCAGCCGACTGACTCATCAACGTCCAGTCCGAACCCATGGGGTTTTAAGAAAAAGATTCAAGAACAAGGATGAAGACAGATTTTTTTGAATTTTTCACGTGGTACCCATACAACCATTTTGTCGCCGAGTAGTAACTTTTACCTGTTTTTCTTTACTTAATTACCTACTTGTAACAGCTACGACACTTTAACTAAACTGAATGAATGTGTAAGGTAGTTATCAGTGTTATGGTAATGATGACGATGATGAAATAGTAGATTGCAACAAGCGCATAAAACGCACCATTTTCTCGAGTCATTTATATCCACCCGAGTCGTAGGTGAGTGTTGATAGTTAAATTGTGGGTAAAATGGATTGTATGAACAAGAGAGCTATTTTATGAGATTATTTTCAGTACGGGTACTATGAAGAGCTTTACAATACAAGATAGCTAATTATGTGACAATGATTTGACATACATCCCTAGCATTCATCTTTACATCTATCAAACAAATGACATAGCGATACAACTTACATAACATACATGTCATAATATTATTATTTCACTTAGTTTTGTAATTTATGCCATGAAACATCACATGGGTCATGTGACCTTGGCTACGGGCTATTTCATCTTTAATTAATCGTTACTAAATGTCTCGTGGGGCAACCGGCCTACATTAAAACGGGAGTCCGATGCGACTTTTATGCGTCACGACAAGTCAACGACACGATTTTTACGAAACACTTAGATAAGTATAATATCACATACAGTTGAAGTCATAAATATAAATATATATAGAAAAATCCGACTGCCTTAAAAACTAAAAAGGAAGAAATTAAGTGTGGTCTAGAACTCTGTTAAGTAGCTAATTAAAAGTTGAACAGTCGGGACCCATTACCAAGAACTTTTGCTCCGATTGAGACCACTAGACTTATTTTCTTCCTTTTAGTTTTAAAGGCAGTCGGGTTTTTTGATTTTTTTAATTTAATGTTTTATTTTATACTTTTTATTTTTTTCTGTCAAAGTGGCAGAATAAAAGTATTATAACCATATTTAAAATGGGCCTAAAATGGGCTTATACTCTACACTCGAAGCGTATTCCAGAACGGAATGGCAATATGATTGTCGCGCCCGCTCACCCGCCTGGCCGCACATTCGACAACAACTGCTTTTCTTGTAACACGAAACGCTGTCTTATGGTTATAAATATTTTGTTTAAGTATTTAGTTCTCATGCAATTATAATTGATAATAAAACATTAAATAAGGTAATAAGTTCCTTATTAACAAATATCCTATTCTTTGTTTTATAACAGTTGCATAAACCGATAATTAACTATTTTTGGAGTTTGATTAATTATATCACATCGTATTATGTCACTGAAATAATTGACAAGTCGTTATTAAAAAGTTCAGATAACACATAAAAGACAATATAAGTATCAGTAGGTACAAAAAAGTACAGAAAAATAAAAAAGTTATTTAGCATTTTTCATCCTGCTTCCCTAAAGCGACGGATGAACACACATAAAGGAGTGCGGAACATCTGCTAGATGCTGAACGATAGAGTCGTCAAGTATAAAAATACTTGCTACAAATAGGTAGCAAGGAAAATGACTTATTTGGCGCCAAAGATGTTTTCGTTTACATTCACAACCGGTTACTGTAATTTCAATGCAACCGGATTAATGGTGTAATTTTCACTTGCTGTCTCATGTACTCGTAACTCAACTTGTTTTTTGAGTAACACCCATTTAGGAGACGTTTTGGGTCGCTTGCTTAAATGTTACCAACTTTCTTGCAATTTGGGTCAAATTTAATTTTATAATCGTTTTGGTTGCGAAGGATCCAACGGGAGTTGGTAAAGATTTTAAATGTTCCCGATAATCCCGTTGAGGTTTAAGTTACTTGATAGTGTACTAGACCACTAGATTTCCTTTTTTTTTTTAAGGCAGTATGGTGTGTTTAATTTTATTCATTTCGTTTTGTTCATACTTTTTAACGTTACTGTAAAAATGATAGTTCATAGTGTTATAGGTAGTGTATATAATTTGAAATAGGCTAATTATAAGCTTTCATTTAATAGTCTAACTCAATAAAAAAAATCTCCGCAAATTTTATTTTGTGGACACAATTTCAAAATATTATATCGTACTTTCAGAATTGTACTGACTTAATTCAAAATAATGTCTTTTTTAAACTATACACTATACCTAGTTGTTTTGGTGCAAAAAGTTGTAAAGTTGAAATGACATTATTTCGAATTAAGCCAATACAATTCTGAAGGTGCGACATATACCCTATGTAACTTCGATAGTTTTGACAAATCTAGTGATACATCATTGTGAAAACAGTCCAGCCATTTAGGCTAGGTACAGAAAGGACCAAAAAGATAGACATACTAACAGACATTCGAAAAATCAATCCGACAATCTGAAAAAAAGGGTTATTGTGTGTGAGTAGGTATCATTAGAATCATCCCATTTCCCACTAATATAATAAATGTGAAAGATTGTAAGTCTGCTTGTTTATTCGTTTATTTGTTTGGTTGTATGTTACTTCATCACGTCTAAGCCGCTGAACCGATTTAGATGAAATTCGCTATACAGATAGTTTGAGTCCCGGGGAAGGACATCGGATAGTTTTTATCCTGGAAAATTTCATAGTTCCAGCGGTATAGTGAAAACCGAATTGACAAGATTTCATATTTCTAAGACTATAATTTGATTCGCTGTCTTTATTCTGTTTGGAAAGAGAAAAACGCTGATATTTTTAAAATTTCGCTACAACTATTAACTAATTTATTACAATTTTTTTAAGATGTGCTCATTCTAAAAGGGCATAACTCCAAAACTACGACACAATAGATCCATTACTTTTGTCTAGTCTCTTAAAAAAAAGATCACGTAAATCTGACGTAGACGTTGCATAGAGACGTTGTCAAAATTATAACAAGTCCTTTTTCTGGTGAAAAAGGCAAAGGAAACATATCTATTCCGTCGTAGTGTTGGCAAATTCAGCCATATTTTTTAATTTTTTTGTCTTTTTTTAAATATGGAGAAATCAATTATAATAAATATTTTCCCATGTTCAGGAGGCAAAACTCTTTCGATTCCTGTAGTAATTTACAGGTGTTATAAAAATGAAATCTTGTCAATTGTACCCGGACGGAGTCGCGGGTTGTTACTTATAAAATAATAGCTTGTAATAAAGTGCATGTTGAATGTAATGACATTTAACATGCATTTTTCCTTAGAAAGGAGCCAAGGCCGCAATAACCGGGGAAAAATGTTGACATATGCAGTAATTATTATAACTGCATATAATTATACTATTTAATAATGATACCTGTTGATTGACCGACAGTTTCTAATCTGGCATAGTACAATAAATTAAGAAGATATTTTATGGAGTCTGTAACAATTGTACTGAGATATTTACCCTTTAATTTTGTAAGCAATTGCAATCTACCAGCACTGAAAAATCTGTGTAGAAAAATATTCGACAAGGAACGCAATTTTTTTTCAAACAGATTATGTATGTATGTAAACTCCTTATTGTACAAAAGGAAAGAAACAAAACACAATTGACAAACATTGAGATACTTGTACAATGGCGTACTTATCCCTTTATAGGATTTCTACCAGTCAACCTTTGAGTAGATGAGAGGAGTAACCAGTCTGGGTCCGACAAAGAGTGAGTTTAAGAGTCAAAAATAGCGGAAGCTACTATACAGTATTTTAAACTAAGATTATACAATGCTATTTAGTTAATTACTTCGTAAGTATTAAACACATTTTTTTAATCTCCTCTAGTTTTGGGAAGACGCCTGCACCCAGCAGCAGGATGTATATAGGTAGAAAATGATGATGTTGCTATGTGTATGAAATACATAGGAAATGTGGATCAGCGAGTCCGCTGGTTTTCAGTCTCTAAACCTGACTTAAAACTCTAAAAAGATGAGTTCGCTCCCATAGCGACAAAATTACGTCCTAACAGATTCTAACTCAGGTTTCAAATGTACATAAAAAGTGTTTTATTAATGTTATGTTTAATATTCCACACAATTTCATGCAAGATATTGATCTCGATATCTTCAAGAATCAGTTTCTTTGTGGTAGACCACACAGTGTTCTCCAAAGTATTATTCGTATAATTAGATTACTCTATATTGGTTCCCAAACTACGCCTCCGACTTAGAATTCTGATCACGACCTGATTACGTATACAAACAAGTCGTTAAAATGCGCTGTCCGTCCTCCTCATTTCCTATTCATCTGGACAACGGCATTTTTCGTAATTTAGGAAGTCACCTTTTTATGTGATGGTATATGGGTCATTTAGATCATATAAGTAAATAATAAATAGCAAACCTTATGAATTGTTTCTTATTTTTCTATTTTCGTACAATAAACAGTTTATATACCTAACACACATACATAATAATAGACTTTGTAATAACCTAACCTAAGCAACAAAAAGTTGGAAACCCCTGACTTTGTCACTTCAAAGTTCAATATCTCAAAAACGGCTGAACCGAAATTGATGAAACATGACGAAGAACCATTGCTAAAAACTTGCTTACAAATAAAAGAAACCGCATTCAAATCGGTCCGCCCGTTTAAGAGCTACGGTGCCACAGACAGACAGACAGACAGACACACAGCGGTCAAACTTATAACACCCTTCTTTTTGCGTCGGGGTTAAAAATGAGTTCAATTATGCCCACAACACGTTAGCGGAGCGAGTGCTATGTGCGTGCCGCGGCAGGCCGGCGAAGCGCCAGGACCTAATTAATTAAGAAATAAATCGACCCTAACAGTGCTGCTATTGAGATGGTTATATACGGAAACAAGAGAAAAACCCTCGGCCTTTGGAATTTGCGACTCATAAAAATAACCTAACCATATAAAAGTAATTTTTTAATACAAGTTTTTTGCTTGCTGTACTTTTTGTTGACTGTACTTGCATTATCACGCTATTTTTACACAAGTAATATTTACCTCGACGTTTGGCAACGTTACAGTTGCCGTGGTCACGAGTAGACACTGTACTCTACTCTAAATAGCGTGATAAGTCCCGTATATGGTATTTTGACTATGAGTGAGAATCACGAAAGTTTAAAACGTTGTACTTGCATTGTCACCCAAATTACATTTGCATACCAAATTTCAAGTCGATGCTATTAACCGTTGAAGAGTTCCGTCCTGCGGAGCCAATTCTGTCTGGACTACCAGGATGTACTATAGATTATTGTATTGTCACGCGATTTACATAAGTATTTTCAATCTGACTACTGGAAGTTGGTCAAATTTAACTTGCAAGATTTGATGACAATGGGACAGGTGAAACTAAATAAAAGCTTATAATAGAATCTGGTTAAAGCTGCGAGTTCACGGTGGATGCTGGCCGCTTCCAACCGAAGTTACTGGAGTTTGATGGAGGCCTTTGTCCAACAGTGGACGTCCTACGGCTGACATGATGATGATGATGAAAAATAAAATAAATTCTATGCGATCGTTTTATGTAATCTATTGCTTGTCTATACTATAGACATATCTTCCTCGACGCGCCGCACTCACACTTAGCTAATGGGTTGACATTCCTGAGATGCTCACTGATTAAGTAAGTGTATACCGACCTAGTACCTCCGTAAATGTAGCGAGTCTAGGCATAGTAACAATCAGTATGTGATGCACAAGCAACGCACTGAATTTGCACTCCACGACGCGCGCTCGTCCGTATCACACACACACACACACAAAAATCACGCCTGTATTCCCAAATGGGGTAGGCAGAGCACACGAACGTCACCGCTTTGAAGCAATTTTTTTAAGTTTGACAAAAACGGTACAATAGTGACAGGTTGCTAGCCTGTCGCCTACGGTATACCTTAACCTATATCCTCAGTCGCCTCTTACGACATCCACGGAAAAAATGGAGAGGTGTAATTCCAACCCGACACCACACGGGTCCGCGTCCGTATCCAATACGGAATTAAGGCCGACCACAGCCCTAGCGATTATTTTACCTACAGCAGAAAAATAATTGGAATCGGAAGGCTAGTGCAAAACAAAGTGTACCATTACTCACATTCCTACCGGGTCGGCAAGAATGCCCAGTCAGGCAAGCAATCTGAACATGACTTATTCTCGTAAATGAATAAATAAATAAATAAATATCCACTACAGCATCGCCGATCTGAACGTTCTGACTGGCGTCTGATTGTATGTATAACGATGATCAGTTCAGCGTTTATGAGTTCCTTTCCCGTTTATAATATTAGTGCAAATAGTAAGAATGTTTTATCTACATGCATATCATAACTTCCTATTATATGTTCAGAAACGACTATCAAATGGCCTTTATTAAGAACCTGGTATCTGCGGGTGCATCTTAATGTTCACATTAAAGTACAGTGCATCTTAATGTTTACATTAAAGTATCGGTAATACTTTTTTTAACAATGCATATCTGTACATATTGTAGAAAACTATGACATGCATGTAGATAATATATTAATATAAATAAAACTTTAGTTTTTTATTATCTGTTTTATTTAAGCTTTGGTAAGGTACTTCAAACTAGTTATCAGTAACACTAACTTAAAAAATACAGCTATATCTGACATATTATAGAAACTTATGATATGCATGTAGATAAAGTTATGTATGCGGCTATACATAATT